>NC_135013.1:41006547-41312893 GCF_051020955.1 Megalopta genalis
AAATGATTTTTGTATCAAGAAATAAAAAATACAAAAATAAAATATTAATCAGCAATAAATAAAAACATGTGTAACATGTTTCTTAACCTTTGTTGGTAATTGTAATTAGAAGAAACAATTGTTTTACGATTATCGCCGAATTATAGTGACGATCAGAGACAATTCTCCCGGAGTTTCGAGCACGCGGGAAAGCCAATTCCGGACGGAACACGTTTGCGTCAATTCAGCAGATTTTCTTGTTTTTCTACAATTCCACGGGTCTTTTTTTCTCTCGCCCGAGCAGCTCGGGTGAAAAGAGATGGATCCACGCGGGCATTCCCCGATGCTAAAACAACGTTCCTAGAATCAAATAAATCGCACTCACCCACGTGGAAAGCAACGAGGTGTCGTAATTCAGGATCGACTCCCAGTCGAGACCGTCTTGATACGTCCTGGTATCCGAGCTTTTGGAGAAATTGGTCCTGTATCTCGAGCGGTTTCTCGTGCGAAGCCAATCTCCTCCCGGCCTCGCCGCCATACTGAAAAAAAACATCGTAATCTCTTAATGGATCTTGTTAACGCTTTAGCCGCGGGTACCGTCTAGCGTAGTGATAAACGAAATAATGCCGCGTACTAAAAAAAATAACTCTTGAAGTGTCATCAATTAACACTTTCGCAGTTGATGCTTTTTCGTTTGTTTAACACTAAAATCGGAAAAATTTGCCAAATGCATAGTTAGTTGTTGTTAGATTTTGTGCATTTAGAACAAGAATCTGTGAAAATATCGGAGGATGTTAAGAATATACGTTTATATTATTTATAACTTATTAAATTATTATGTAGTAGCTATGTAAATTATGTAATGACGTATATTTGTAACAAATAATCATATTATATATTTATATATATTTTTTAATATACGTTATTACATAACTTACATAGCTACTACATAATAATTTAATAAATTACAAATAATATGATTTGTAACATCATTAACATTTGTAATCTCTTAATATCCTTTGATATTTTCACAGATTCGTGTGATATAATATATTACGAAACCAAATGAATATTACACATGTGTGTACATAGTTTTAAATAAAATAAATTTGTCTAGAAAAATATGTACATATTTCTAAACCAAATGAATGTTATAAAAATATGTACATATTTGTAAATCAAATAAATATGTATATGTTTATAAACTAAATAAATTTGTATAATATATACAAATATGTAGATATTAATAAACCAAATAAATATTATACACATACGTACAAATTTCTAAACCAAATAAATATTATACACGCGTGCATGTATTTCTAAACCAGATAAATATTATACATATATGTACATATTTCCATGTGTATAGATAACAACAAAGTAGCAATCGCGTAACTTCAATAATAAATATTTAAACATAATAAAACGAAGTTCTTCCGCACGAAAGTCGTACGAAATCGAAGTCGCGGGTCCGTCCGGACCCGACTAATAAAGTCGAACGGAGAAGGGAAGTTGGCGGTCACGTTTTAATCCGCGTTTTGAGATGTAAAAATATTCGAACGATGAAAGAATGGCGCGAGTTGCCAGAAGCTTTTACCAGGGAAGTGAGAAAAGTCCGTTCCCAAAGAGTAAAATCGAACGCATGGAAATTCGCTGAGATCGAAGATGGAGGATAGGTGTTTCAAAAAAAAAGAAAAAAAAGAAAAGGAACGAATTCGCGTCGCTACGTGATGCTGGAAGCTCAAAGTTTCCCGTACTCTGGCTGATTGCACCTAAAAAGGGTGTTTGACCAAACTACGACTTTTTCCGTGAAACTTTTCGATTGACGTGACGCTGAAAGCTCTACTTGACGATCCGCGTGGGCGGCTTCTTATGGGAGACCTGTCTTACACCGAGGCTGGATCTTAAACTTTTGAAACTCACCGAGCCCGAGGACACTGCGAACTCGAAGGACAGTTTTATGGTCGGCAATATTAAAATTCCGCCGGCCGGAGAACGAAAATGCTGCGAGCACGATCGAGAGCTGTGATCGGTTCTGTTTGACAGCCACTTCGAGTAGTAGTAACATATTCAAGTTACGCAAACCGATTTGCAAAGCCTTATGAAGGGTTTTTTTCACAAGGGCCAATAATAATATCGATATTGTATCGCTTTTTCTCGACAAACTAAGATGTGATCGAGATTCCACATGAGATCGAGGCTCTTTAAAGCGAGAATATAAACAACACTAGATAATATACTCGATATTCTGCAACAATCTTGGATTTGTTTTCTTTAGAATTTTCAATATGATTCAAATACTGTTAAATACAATACTTCACTTATCTCAATTAATTGAACCAATTCGAATTTTCTAAAAATTGTTATTTACTTTGAAAATGTAGTTTCATTTTAGGACATAAAACATTTTCGAGTTTTCAAACTGTATTGAATGCGGTATTCATGCAGCGTTTGAGAACGATAAAATTTTTAGTCGAAGAATTGGTTTTTATTTGGAGCAATTATTTAAAAATATCAGAACATTTTCACGATCGTTTAGAGTGATAAAAATAAAAAAAAAGACAAACGAGCCGGACGTAATCGCATCGTGACGTTATTGGATGACACAAATAATCTGCTTATTGGTACAGAAATGGGTCTCGCGGCGCTTGTTAAAAATGTATATCCGGAATTATTAAAAATAATCGGTCGCGGGCGAACGGGCGAGTTTACACCGTCCCGCACACACATTCCGACCGCCCTAATTAAAATATCTTGTTTCTGTTTCAAACGAATAACCGTATGGTTCACGCGACTTTTTTCGATTCAGGTATTTCCGCATTAATACCTAGTGTGACGCGCGTGCTGATACGCGAACTCATGGATTGCATTATAATTGCGAACTGTATAGAGTGTTTATTTCGTTAGCGACCACTAGACTGCGGGTTTTTATGCAAATTCTAATTTTCATAGGTTGTTTCATACAAATCAGAATAAAGGAAACATTCTGTCAACGAATAGAACGTTTCTTCCAACCAAAATATAATTACTGAAAGATGTTATTTTTAGTTAGTGTACAAGTTTGTCTATGTTTTAAAAATCTCTCTCTTGTATAACTCTTTAATTCTCCAATCTAGTATAATTCTTCAATTCTCTTCAATTCATTAATTCTTCAATCTAGTACAATTCTCCAATTCTTGTACCTCTATCTTTTCTCAAGGTTTCAGTCCAATGTTTATCTCAAATATATAATTCTACATATTACAAATATACAATCTGCAAAGTTAATTTCATATCGAGACGTAATGGAGTAAGAACAACATTAAAAAAATTCTTTAACAGATGTTCGTTGCAAACACTTTAATTATTCACTTTGCAAACATATTTTGACAGGCTTAGACGAAGAACGTAAGAACAAAGTAAAAATTTCGAAGATCAGCTTCGTACTAGAGCATTGATACGCAACTATATTTTATTTTAACATTTGAAGATTCTAACAACTATTTTTATTAAAATCTAACTGTCTATTTCAATTCAATCTGTATTGAAGTACGTAACGTGTTTAACTTTTACGTGTGTTGTTTGAACATGTTTGAAGGGAGTATGTAGAAAAAAAATTTCATATTTTCAGTTTAACTTTGATTCAATAAATAAAATCTAAGATGATACAATTGCCAGAATATGTATCATACGATTTATTATTAGTAGACTATGGATTTTATGGACATTCTATTATAAAAATGAATAGATAGCATTTAAAACAGTAGAAAGATTAACAAACTTTGGGAGTTTATATTATTTTCAACTCATTAAAATTATTAAAGAAAATAATTTTTTGTTCGGTTCTTGTAATAGTATTGTAAATAAATGTTCACTTTCCATAAACATTCGCAGTTTAATCATTAGTACTAATTTTAAAGAATTTTTTAATAGTATCCGAATTACTATCGATTATGGATACGTTTATTTATCTGTTTAGCAGAGCTTCCACTTAGATCTTCAATTACGCCGTACATTGAATGCAACAAGGACAATTGCTTGTCTTCAAGGAGCATGCCCGTTTATGGTAATCTGGGAATGCGACTAGCCAAGCTTCGCCCAACAACGATAATGGTTCTAAAGAAAGTTACGCACAATTGTTGAACTTACGAGGATGGTAGGTCTGCATCTGTGTCATGGCAATATCGCTGCAGTTTTTCTGCACATATTACAGACATATTCACTCAGACATTTTTCCGAGGAATGCAGTCACATTTATTTTACTAGATCATGCACGAAATTCGGAAATATTGTGGTAAAGTTGCAAAAATGCACCACGGTAAAATTTTAAAATACAATAATATTTATATCTTACTTTTAACATTAAAGATTTTACAATTAACAAAATGGTTCCCTTATCTTGATTTTTATAAAATAATTTAATAATAATAATCACATAATACTGTCAGTAGTAGGAAGTAACAATATTACCTTTACGATCCTCTCTTGTATCACAGTTTCTTAACTTTATCATAATATTCCTTAACATGAACTCAATTTTCTAACTTTAATACAATATCGATTTTTCAGTTTCTTTATGTAATTTGCGATAGTAATACAAGTTATAGAACAATGCCGTTATTTAATGGAAAACATGATGAAAATATGCTGTTTATTATTAATAGTTACACTTGAAAAATTTATTATCAATACGTACACTTCACAAGATTGTCTTGATTGGCATGCTTGAAGTGATCGAAGTTTTGCAATTTGGTATGCAATGACAAATGGTGCTCCAAATGAAATTTGAAACTATTTAAATTTTAGACAATTACGAAACTATTGGCAATTTCTTTTTAATTATTTGGTTTAACTATATTTCATCTTAATCACAAATTTATTTATTTTATCTTTACTTACAAATTTTCGATAAAACGCAAAATCGTAAAAACAGCAACGTTGCCTATATGTATCTATTATTCAATACAGTTGCTTGATCAAATGCGATGCACCGCAAACAATTTCTCCTTTATCTTTCAACCGAGCCAGAATTTAATTCTTCCTCAGTGAATATAAATCGCGGTATTGAAGAAGTACTGCATCTGTTTATTTACGTAACATTTCAAAGAGGCGAACTGTATATCAGATATTGTGCCGCTGTTTTCCTCGATCTTACAATGCAGATACATGTTTCATTAAAAAGTCTGATACTTTTGTTAGTATTTTCATCGTGCACACAACAACACAACTACGTTTCGTTTCCTGCCGCTTCATTATCAAGACGTTCCCTGTCGCTTTATACGTTTCAAAGAGGATGATGCACGGCATTTCTTTTGTTCAGAACCGTTGACATTTGACTCGGTCGTCGTAGTCGGAGAATGCGGGATACACAAGAGCCATAAACTTAACTGTGTCGCAGTTTGATTCTGTTTTGGTAAGCAGTTTATTCCTCGTAAATCCTTGAAATCATATCTCAGACGTATTCACAATTAATCTTGTCTGTTTGAAAATTAACTTTTTGCACTCGGAGCAATCTTAACTATAAATCTAGAATAGTTTATATGACCATCAGCATTTAAATGTTATACAAATGACTTATTGTTAGTGCATTTTATGCATATGAAACTGTGTCCCATAACTCATACAACAGTTACATTTTCAACATTTTAAAAAAATATAAACATTGATAACGTAATAATTATTTATCGAGTCACCAATGGAGTGCAATGGGTTAATATGATAGGAGGATGAATAGTGGAATTTATGAAACACATTATTGGAAATACAAGTTCACTATTGTTCATAAATAATAAATTATTTCAAATGTTATTTCGAGATTATTTGAACAAATGTAAAAATCATTGCGTAACGCGATATTAATTGTTTTTCACTGTTACATAGTGAAAAAATATTTTGCGAGCCATTGTGAAAGTTAATTGCACAGTGACTTGGGATAAAATTAATGGAAACGAAAGCTACTTACGAGGCAACGTGACCAGCTACGTTTAATTCCCTTTCTTTGATATTTCATAAAATGTCTGCAATCTCATGGGTGCTGTTATTTTCGAAAAAGAAAATTAATAACCTCTGTAAAAACGAGATGTCCAACGATTAAAATGTATATAAAGTATTATATCGACGGGGTTAAATTAAAATAAGATTATTTACGTTATTCATAAATAACAAATGAGTAACGGGTACGTTCTCGACGCGAGACTTTCACCTTTTTTCGGTACCCAATCACTCTCGAAATCATCAGCCAGACACGCTGGCCGGCTGTTGAATCGCGCCACAGCCGCCGGCCACTATTTTCGTTAATAACTCGTAAACAAAGCCGCGGATTGCATTTTTGCTAAGGAAAAAGTTACTTCTACTGACCTCAGGAACCCCCATTTCCGGATTACGAGACATTTTTGGGACACTCTGTATAATACGAGAAACGTTTAATTACGTTTAACTTTCTTATTGATTTAATTATAATTTTTTCAGTAAAATTATATAATATGGAAATAAGCTATAATATATAGAAATTGAGTTACAAGACCACAGTAATTGCTATAATATGTATTTGTATTAAATACGTATTTCATCGTTGATTTTGATTTAAAATGGATTTTCCATACTATTTGTATCTAATCTGGTTTCTGAACAATTGTACGCGCATTTATCAAAGATCAATAGCGCTGAGTAATTTGCGGTGTTCATTTAAGTGGCACTTTACAGCAATTGAGATAATTCAATCGAAACGAATGTTAACCATTACCGTTGACAATACTGCACAAATTATTTGTAAGCTGTATAGAGTGATTATTATTTCGTATTCATGTTCGGGAGTAGTATGTAACGAAAAATAATTAACATCTCTGTGCGATCTATAAATTTCGAGGATTCTCCTATAACGGTAGCACTTTAATTAATTACCGCATAAATATGAACGATTTGCCTCTGCAGCGTATACATATTAACGATTTTGTGATCCACTTTTACTACCTATAATTTCTTAACTATTATTTCAGGCATGATTACAAAAATTTTTATTCCTAGGAAATGAAACGAGTTTTTTATTGGCTACGATAAAACAGTCCAATAAGAATAATCTTTATAGCATGATGCAGAAGAGAGACAAGTATAAATGTACACTGCCAGCCGAAAGTAATAGTGTTTAATTAAAAAAATGGCATTACGTCATTAGTTTGTTGTAAATAATTACATGCAATTAGATTAATTACATTACATTAGATTAATTACATTATTGATTTATTTATTCAGGTAACGTTTTTCAAACATCATATAAATATTATATAGATGATTCTATTAAGCAAAGGATTTACGAGCACGACGAAACGATGTTTCATTACTTTCTAGCTATATTTATCAGATGTAATAATGAGATTAGTAAGAATTAAGACATAAGTAAGTTAAAAATAAAAACACCTTCGTAAAGAAGTTAAAATTCGGACAGTTTAGTTTTTAACACGTTACATTTAATTAAAATAGATGCGTTGAAATGAAAACAAATTATTCAACGAAGTAGTTTCAATAATTTAAAAGCTATTGTTAATATAAAAAATGCAATACATTTAAAATTATTCAATCAATATACAGTAAATTCTTTCTAAAATATCAAATTTCGGGTTGCTGTGGATTTTTCTGTCTAGTTCTGAGGCTATATGATTTATTGCTACGTCGATGCTAAGGTTCGCCGGAGTTGGTCAAGCGTATGATGCGACACGCAACGCGGCCCCTCTGATTCGAATTCCTGGAAGACAACACAAAATGATCTGTTTCGGTGTGAGTCAGGTAAGTAAAACTGCGGTGTTACAAGGTACGTGACCAATCGCAACGACCATTGATCGAACGACCGAATCTCCATCGAATCGAGGCATGTGGCCTCCAAATTGCCGTGGAATCGAGACATGTGGCCTTCGAATTTCCGTCGAACGTAGACCCGAATAGCATAACTCCACTGATATTTTTTTTAACAACATACATACCTTTTTTGACGTTACCTTTAATATTTTTTTAATGCTTTTTTGTTATAATTACAATTTGTGTAACGAAATAAGATAAGTTACTTGCTACGAATAATGAATAAATATGGTCTAAAACACGCCATGTTCAGTCTCATTTTAATCGGAAGAATCTGTCCAATATATTAAAAAAAATTTCACGTATAAAAAATTAGAAATAAAACAATTAAGGCATCGTGTTTATTCTAGCATTATTGTGAATTTGTATTAATATACACTAATATACTGGCCGCTGGTTTTTGTTTGCCAACTGCCCCAAGTTTCGTTTTATCTCTCTCTTATTACCATATTCGGGTGGGTTCTCGGCTGATAGTTACACGAATTTTTCTTGAAATCTAAGAAACTTGATATCGCGCCTGAAATTGAGTTGTAAACGAACGGCGGGTTTCGACTTGTCTGAACGAAAAATTGTTATCGTTGTATTCTTCGCGTCGATACGAGGTTGTCCTCTACCCTAGTTAACTCGGCGCGGCGATAATCCGTCGCGAGGATTTCGAAAACATAATACGGTAACACGAAGGGCAGAATTTGAGTCTGCCGAAGGAGTGGGACGAGGGGGCCACGGATCATGACCGCAAGTCCGACATTAACCTTTTGAGTTCTGAATACCCCTGGCCGAAACGGTTCGTAGGGATGGAGCGCGGCTATCGCTGACCATCGCTGGGGGCGGAATACTTTTTTGCCACACTGAAGTGACTATTCAAGGCGCAAACAGTAATAAATTATAGTAATAAATTATACAAGACGATACTGCTGACTGAGTCGTTTTGAGTGCTTTGAGTCGCGAAAAGGTGACAGTGCAGGTAATTATTTTGAAATCTAATTGGTTAGAGAGTGGGACATAAAATGGGATTTCCGTTTCGGAAATTCCCGGGGATTTTTATGACCCTAATATTGCCCAACCGCTAAGGAAGGCAAATTACTAACGAGTGCCCCTGTCTTAATTTTACACGAAAATAACTGCATATTGATTGAAAAAAATCGACAAACGCATATTATGCGCCCTTAGTCCAGGCCGATGACTTAGAGAAAACACATAAATGCAGCCTTAGGCTACACGGATGACTTTCGCTAAACGCATATATGCGTCCATAGATCGGGAGGGAGGGGTCTGGGGGTTGTGACAGCGAGTTCGACAACTTCGAATTGGGAAGAGTGGGTCGCGATATTTTCAGTCAGTCATCCTAACCTCTGAAGCACTCGGTGTTCGGAAAATTCTATTCTTGGGGCACAATATCGTTGAAATATTTAGTCGGCACGTACATATGATCGCTGGGATATTTCGCGCTTGAGATCGGGTTTAAGATCGTGTTTAAGATCGCGTTTGAGATCGTGTTTGAGATCGGGGTTGAGATAGCGTTTGAGATAGAGTTTGAGATAGCGTTTGAGATTGCATTTGAGATTGTGCCCATGAATCGTAAATCAGCAGTGGATTCGACCTGTCTCAAACGAATCGTGCTGTCGATGGCATTCTTGTAAACTGCGTCCCAGATGTCGTCGCGATTTTTGTCAATTTTATTTGAAAATCTGTCGCGTGTGTATATTTCGGTAAATTTAATCGTGGGCTTCGATTATTGTATTTGGGTGAGTTTTCGGTTGACCGCTAAACGAGGCCTGGCTATCGTTCTCTTTACAGATAGACCACGAATCGCACGATAGTCAGCCACCGGTAGGGCTCTAAGGATTTGATTCGAAGTCGATTCGAACGGTGCATGACATTCGATAACGGCTCGAAATCGATCCTTCGAGAATTCTCTTAATTTCCGCGGTCGCGAACGCGCGGAAATTAGGGCTTTCGAATCGAAACGATTCCATTGCACCAGCAGGATTGTCGACTTTTTCCGAGACCTTGTTTCTTTGTCTTGGAATTCGTTGATTTTCTACTAGCTGCGGAGCACGTGTAGGATTATAGGTTTCAGCAGGCGAATCGCCGAAGAAAAGAAGAGATTATAAATGCCGAAGAGGTCTCTCCGACAAACTGAGGGTCCAATTTATTGTCGTTGCTTTGTCACTGTACTCGTTTGTAGAAATACAGTAATTTATCCCGGAAATGACAAATTTCGGGTTGCTGTGAATTTCTCTGTGCTAGTCCTACGCCTATGTAATTTATTGCTATGTCGATGCTAAGGGTGACGGGGTCGGTGAAATGAGTGATGCGACACGCAACGCAAATTCTCGGAAGACAATACAAAATCAAGAAAAACCGCGAAGCTACAATGTACGTGGTAGATACTAGGTACGTAACCGTCGAATCGTGGCATGTGGCCTCTGAATTGCCTTCGAATTGTGGCAAAAAATTAAAGGTAAAGAAGTTAAGGGCCCGGGTCGCCGCACACTATGACGAGCCACACATACAAGAAAACCATATACGTATATTAGTTTTAGAGGTTTCTATCGACCAAAACTGACGCTTTAATATCGAAGTATGCAGTTCACAAGTGGAAAATTTAGATTCCGGAAAGACTAAACGACTGGGCTTCGGTTGTAGAAATATCCGTTTTGCAGTTATTGCGAAGATATTTGCAATATTCGGCCAGAGTGATGTCAATCTCACGAGCATGACGTCACAAGATGGCCGCCGCTAACAGTTTTTCGTAAATATCGAGAGATATAGAGCTCGAATCGAAAATTCACAACCGAAGTCCAGTAGATAAGGCACGTACAAAGGCAATGGAGTGTATTTTCAGTTGATTTCTTAGTTAATTAAGACACAGGAGTAGTTGATAGACCGAAGCACCAACCCCGAGCTTCCGACATTTTTCACTACTAGCGTCACAGTTCTCTTCCAACCAACAAGCTGCACCACAGCGAGCTCAACCGTCAGGTATATAACATAACCTTGACATAACCGTCTTTGTACGTGTCTTATCTACTGGGCTTCGGTTGTGAATTTTCGATTCGAGCTCTATATCTCTCGATATTTACGAAAAACTGTTAGCGGCGGCCATCTTGTGACGTCATGCTCGTGAGATTGACACCACTCTGGCCGAATATTGCAAATATCTCCGCAATAACTGCAAAACGGATATTTCTACAACCGAAACCCAGTCGTTTAGTCTTTCCGGAATCTAAATTTTCTACTTGTGAACTGCATACTTCGATATTAAAGCGTCAGTTTTGGTCGATAGAAACCCCTAAAACTAATATACGTATATGGTTTTCTTGTATGTGTGGCTCGTCATAGTGTGCGGCGACCCGGGCACTTAAGCCACCGTTTTTATTCAAGCATTACTTTGTATTTATATTAATGTATACCGGCTTGCTGGCCGCTGCCTATTTTTGCCGATTGGCCCGAGTTTCTATAAAAACGGTCGCGAGTTTTGAAGAATCGTATTTTAGCGCAACTTAGTATTCTCAGATCTGTGTGTTTCGATTCTGGCTCCAAACATTTCTGGAAGAAATTACTGTAACAGTTATTGCAGTAGTGATGATTACGAGCAGGTCTCGCCGCCCCAACGATCAGCGCAGATGGGTACGTCTGTGATTTGCAAGTAGCGTTGCGAAATAATCACGCGTTGCTTTAGTTAATCTTAAACAGAGACGAAAATCAGCATTGCGAGTAAAACAGTTGCGATTTACATTGGTTTTGAAATTGATTCTGTAGAGTAGTGTTGCGACTGAAGTAATCGCGATTTCATTTTGATTGTTGTGCACAGTAGCTTCAAAGACAGCATTGCGAAATAAATACGATCTCGCGTTGTGTTGAGCAATTTTCGAGATTTTTAAAGGTGCTTTCGGAAAGCAGTCTTTTGGATCTCTGTTCATTGGAATAGCGTTGCGTTGACATAATCGCGTTGCAATAGTTTGTTTTTCGACTTTCCAGGCGCCCATGCTGCGGCTGCAACAAAGTGCAGGCCTCGCTGCCCCAACAACAGCTCGGATGGACACATCCGTGATTTGTCACAGCGTTGCGAAATGATCACGCGTTGCTTTAGTTGATCTTGAACAGAAATCGAAGTCAAGACTTGTCAATTTCCTTAGATTTTTCGAAGTCGGTGCTTCTAGAAATTAAAGTAATCTTTTGCATTTCTGTTTGTTAATTAGCGTTGCAACGAAACAATTACGTTGCAATAGTTTGCCTTCCGACATTTCAGACGCCCATGCTGCAGCTGCAACGATGGACGAGGTTCTAACGAATAACTTGATTTCAATGTTAGCGTTGCGAGAATAATCGCGTTGCCAGTAGCTTCGTTCGTTTCTCAGAGCCCATGCTGCAGTTACAACCCTCCGCAGTGTGGCATTCGTGATATTTCCTTAGCGTCGCGATACGATACGATACGAAGTAACAGCGTTAGGGTAGCGATTGTAAACGCAGTATAAGACCGCGAAACACCATCTCTGTGTGAAAAAGACAGCGTTACTAGACCTCGATCTAATCCGGAGTGGTCGGCTCGTAGCATTTTCATTCCGCGAGTCAGAACCACCTTCCTGAATGAAGGGGCGTATTCGTCCTCGTGTTACGACGTCCAGATGGGTGGGTGGTGCGCACCGTAGGAATCTGGTGTGGATTCCAAAAGGCTGGGGAAAGCTCCTGTCGCTAGGCTATTTTGCAAAAATAACGAAGACGTCTCAACCGCCACCTTTGGTTTGCAATAATTCGTTGATATGTGATTATTCATTTAGGCGTTATTTATTAAGGTGTTATTAAGTAAAACTTCTTGTGAGAAAGGGAGCCATGATGAATTCTGTCTTCGTTTTGACATCCTTTCGGGTCTGCAGTCACAGCAACTTCCTCGCGGTGAGACTCGGGCAATAGAAGCAATTTTTGATTCCCAATCGGTTATAAATCGAAAGAAACCTCGGTTATTCTATAACACATTCGAAATCGATAATTACATCGAGCTAATTGCTGTGAGGCAGGGCTGGAGAAAAAAATAGATGTTTTAAATAGTAAATACACTCTAGAAACAATTTTATCTTCTCATGTAATATATTACATGAGATAGTCTATTTAGTCTATTTACTATATGTAGAAGTTTGGCAAATAAACTTTTTTTGAAATAGTAGTTATACATGAGCCGTTTATTTTGAAAGTGGCATAAGTGATTTTACCGTAATGAAAAGTGGTGATTTTTTAATGTTTATACGAAATTATTTATACTGAGAAAAATATCAGTATCCTGAGATAACAAATACAAGTAAATCTTCTCGAAAGTTAGCATCCATATTTTTAAACATGTTAAAACGCAAACTCTTAAATATATCGACTTAAAAACAAAGTGACTTATGCCACTTTCCAAATAAACGGCTCACGTAATATTCATACGTAACTAATATTTCAAAAAAAGTTTACCTGTTAAATTCTACATTACATGAGAAGATGAAAATATTTATAGTCTATTTGTCTATTTACTATTCCAAAAATCTATTTTTCCTCAGCCCTGCTATGAAGTAAACGGTTTAAACGCGAATAACGTTCCAAGCTGAGGAACAACGTGAACAAATTACTGTAACGCCTTAATAAATAACGCCTTAATAACTAACCACATGTCAACCTCTACTTCATTTTGATATTTATAAAATAATATTTTGTTATAGTTGTAGATATGATATCGGTTGTGTAATTTCTTTTGAATTTTCAGCTACAAACTTCGACTGGTAATTCGACTAATTGGAAAGTCTCGAATTTGACCAGATAGTATCTATTGAGTTGTTGCAAATGTAATTTTCGTTTTCCAAAATTATTTTTGCAACAGCTTAATATCACAGACTTAGAATCCGTATAAACATTGCACATTTTATAAACTGTAAAGTTTATAAAAATTAATGTTCTAAATACCCATCTGCAAGACAAAATCTATAAAACTATTGCTATATGTGTACCACCATTAATTATGTAATTAGTAAAAATAATTGCTCAATTGTCCATAAAAATAATTACACTTTATATCGTATTTCTGTAGTATATGTTTCATAAATACTACTTCCACCATTTAAACGTCGCGTCGTATACATACATACATATATGTAGGAAGGAAAATAAATCATTCAAAGAACTAGTTAGAACAACGCAATAACTACAACAAATGTAGAAAGACCTCTCTAATAAATATAATTATTTTAGAAGATTGTCAGTAGACTGCGGATTTTATATATTTTTGACAAAATTAAATTGTAAAGATATTAGAAGAATTTGAAAATAAAATTATTAAAAGAAGAAAAACATTTTCATTTGACTTACGTTTCTTCTATTTAGAGTTAGGTGGAAAGTAATTTGATTAATAATTAACTGTTATGACTAACGTGAAATCATGTCCATGATTAATGACTGCGTCTACTAAGTAATGAAGTAATCATGATTAATGGGTAACTTAAGTAATCGAAGCAAATGTAAACGTTGGTCATGATTAACGTAGTAATCATTAATTATGTAAAGATTACTTTTTTTGATTATGATTAACTGAAAAATTTGGTATTATTGTAGTTAATAATAATTCTGAATAGTTTTTAGAAAATCTGCATGTGTGTGTGTGTGTTTCATGTATTTCAACAGAAGACTTCTTTTTATTTAGCCTTTGTATCCAGAACAAGTAGCAAGTGATGAGAAGAAATCAATTAATCATTCTTTCGCTATTACAGATTACTGACTAAGAATTAGAGATTACTGATTAATGATTACAGATTACCAAATGTAATCATGACCACTGGTTTATCCTACTAACAATTATTTGATTAATGATTACGATTACCAAGATCACTTTTCGTAATTAATTAAAAAGTAATGACAAAATAATCGATTATTGTCCAACTCTGCTTACAATCGACTTATTATCATTCGTGAAAATCCGCCGTCCAGTTATCACTGTCCAAGTTCGCCATTTGCGGTGAAGTGCTAATAAAAGCAAGAGAAGTGATCGACCAATGAAGAGAATGAAATGGTGTGAATAAATCGGTGAGTTAGTTATTGAATGGTCGAGGGAAGAAAAGGGTGGGAAAGAGCGAAGATGAAAGGGGTGAGGTCAACAATCCGAACAGTTTTAGCTTTAAAATTCTCGTTAACGTCGCAAAAGTCTTATTTTCTTTCGATGGAGACGACGACGCTATCGATCCGCAGGACCACACGAGTGAAACTAGGCTGCCGGCTAGCCTCTGGAGACTCACACGTAATTAACAAAACTCATTATAAACGTCGCGCACATAGTGATATCCTCGGCTCGGTCGCGGTGATTCCGTTCTTGTTCAAGATATCCAGACGTTAGCGTCGTAAAGATGCGTCTCGAATCGGTTCTCTACGATCTACATCGCTGATCTTCTCGATTAGATAACACCTTTGATCTCATCTTTGTAATGAAATGTATGGTAGGAGAATGGAAGAGACAAGATTTATTATAGCAATTGCTTTTGTGACCTATGCCTCGTAGATTTGAACGAAGTTTGGCTTGCACAATGAATTTGAATAAAAATTCGCGTCCAACTTTGGTAAATGTGTCAGTCATACACGATTGATTTATCTATAATAATATTTTATTATGTTATTAAATATGTTATTAAATTATAACACAAATCTCCATGCGATATTTTGACATACACCCGTTCCGCAATTTATGCAGTACTTCTTTACGCGGCAAATTATAACACTATTTACGCGGTGTTTTTCATACGCGATATCAATTTACAAGATCTGAATTTACGCAGTCAATACATTCGACAGAATTTAATGAAATATTGCAGCGAATATCTGCAAATTTATGAAAACATAGTAAAAGAAAATATTGAGAAAAAATCATCCGAAAAAATGTACATTAATAATGAAAATAAAATGGAATTTCCAAATATTTCAAGCAATGAATATGATGAGCTTGTGCCAATTAAAAAAGAATAGGTTGATTGTTTTGAATTACAGTAGTGACACCGAATAAAATTTACTTTCATTTTCTGAAATGTTATAATTATCCTTTGTTAAGCTACCTGAAATAAATATATGTAAATATATACTAACTTTTATCTCTAATGTTCTGTTTTTCTTTCTTATAAACTATTGAAGGACAGATGTACTTTATTCGATTATTCAATGAATCTACTGTCTATCACATAATTCAATTATTCAATTTACAGCAAAAATAACCCTACATTTGATGTGAAAGTCACGTAAATCTGTTTAGTATACAATATGCGCGATTCGACTTAAATAAAACGATGAAAATATAATGATAAAACTTCATTACCTCTAATAGGATCATTAAAGAGAAAGACAACTGGTACGACAAATACGTTTGTTTAATTTTTGGTAGAAATGTGCTTTATTGGATGTGCCACTCTTAATTTAACTTGGACTCGTTAACAGCATTCTTTCGAAGAGCATCGTTTTCCAATTTATGTGAGAATCTCCTTAGGCTGAGCTCTTGTTACTAAGCACATTGCGAAGCGAGTGATAAAACAGCTCCGGTTTAGTGGCAATAGTGCAACTTTATACGTAATATAAAAAATAGATGGCTGAGGCAAGCAATAGAGTATAACCATGAAATCAATAACATTTCGAAGGATAATCGTCTGAGACTTTGTTTTATTGTTAAGAAATAATTTTAGACAGAAATTTTACGAGCATTAATATTTTCTTTCGATGAAACGTATGAACGGAATTTGATATTTATAATAATTTTTATACTATAAAGTCAATACATGTATGCGATGCTTTTTGTATTTAACAAATTACTTGAAATAGACATTGCATCTTTTTATAGAGACACAAGGTATAACAATAAAAATTTTCTGCATCTGTTGTAAAAAATTGTAGTTGCTTGGAAGTTGCATTCTTTTTCTAATAATTTAATATCCACGTTTTATTAAATGTTTTTCATTCCTTCACATTACAGATATTCGCTTCTGTCATAATAAAATTCGCAATATAATAATGTGTCGCATATTAATATAGAAATTCGGTACTCGGTATGTATTATCACTAACATTCTTTAAATAACATCGGTGTACGTAATATGTTATACGTACTATTATCATATTATAGTGCTTTGACTGCATGCTGCACTATTAAATATATGCTACACTATTAAATAAAAGTTAGTGATGTGAAATTTTATTGTAAGTCTACTCCCATAACATTCTTCGTGAAAGAAACCACTAATCAACGATGAGTGGTGTACGAAAGTCATAAAAAGGAAATTAAATTTTACTTCCGAAAACATTTGCCACTAATGGACAATTCATTACCGTTGATATGAAACCTTATAATTGACCACGAAGTTTAGCTGCTTTCGAAGAAAGTTTTTTGTTTCCGGATGACCAGAAATATTGAAGCGTTGTTCGCTGTTCGTCAATTTACGAGCTGTCGCGTTTAACGAGCTTTTTTTACGCGCAAACGTTGTTTAACGATGGTTGTTTTACGATGGCGGACGTCGCTACACGATTGTTTCCCCCTTTTTTTAAAGGCCATCTCTTTTTATATTGTTGCCTTCGGAAGAGCGCGAGAGAGTATAATATTTCGTTTAATGGCGGCGATAACGCCGTCGTCGCTTTGTCAAAAAACGCTTTATGCTTGGCCAGTTGTCCCAGCAACTTCTCGAATTTTATGAAAGCTCTACATTAAACGATGTTGTTGCTCATAATTCATTTATAACAATGTTGCAATGTTATAGTGAATTTCTTATCTCCGAAAGTTAATTTCTATGCGTACAACTGAAAATGATAACCTGATGAAGATCGATCGCACACGATTGTATTAGGTGATGGTCCTTGAAACTTTGTTGAAAGTAGATTATTTTTTACTATTTTTGAACTGTACAGTTTTATTAAATTTTGCGCAGTGTTACTAAATTATGAAATCATGCAAAGTGGCTAGGAATTATTATTATCATGACAATGTTCAGTCTTTGAATTATTTTTAATCTGATAAGACATGAGAAAATAGATCTATGTAAAATGTCGATTTTTGCGTTCACAATTTCAATCTAATAATTAATGACATTTTCTTTTAATGCAATTATTATTTTTAAAATTGTGAAGAATAAATATGAATTAAATGTAATCCACTAAAAATTACAGTTTCGAGAATAATAATTAAAGATAGTCTTCAGTTGTTGTAAATTAAAAACACTGTTCTGAAAACATACTTTTCAAATCATACGATTTAGGTTCGATAAATGAATCGCACACAATATTAAATATTGTTTTATAAAATTTGTTTAAATATTACAAATAGTATTCAATCAATTCATTTGTTGGTCAAAATTGTTGTTGCAAATCTATTTTCATATAAATTCATAAATTGATTTTCTTTAATTTGATATGAGTCTATTACTAGCAAAAAATTGACTTACATCCTCTAGTTCACAAGATAGCCGAAGATATATTTGCAACCCATACATTAAGGGCCTGTTTTCGCTCCTTCAACGGAGGCGATGATTGAGGAAAGCAGTATCCGTTAGATGTATCTTCAAGTACTATTTGTCATGTTCAGTGGATAAGAAACACGCTCATTTCTTCGTGATAGTGTAAGTAAAAAGAGTAGCGTACTTTGGTTTTTTATAAACGAAAACAACTTTAAAATAATATTTTTATGGTTTGTTGAGAAAAATCATTTTCTTTTTAATAATGAATGTAAGACATAAATATTTATATTTTACATAAATTCTTGTTCTATTCTTTTCAGCATTTTATGTGGGTTTCCATTTCTACATATATTAGAGGTCCCAATAGGGGGGGGGGGGGGGAATTTCGTTTTATATCAGATTGAATACACGTTCCAAAAGCCATTTTCTAATTAGATCTATTATCATTTAGTGTGTGTATTGTGAAATGCGAATCTATATTAAATATTAAACAAAATAAAATTTTTTGTAAACATTAGAAAACAGTATTACTTATGGGCAACCCTAATATTTCCCACGAATTTTTATGCTAAAACGAAACATATTTAAAATTCTGTAGACATTCTATGATCATCCCTTAACATTATTTTTACCAATATTTTATATTATATAGTTTACCAAATGAATTTCGTGATGATTATAGCAAAAGTCTAGAGGTGATTACATAGAAAACAGAACGGGATATCCTTTAACTTCTGTGTTAATAGTAATTAATCTTAGTAACTAATCTAAGTAATCTTCCGACACCTTAGCAAAATAGCGTTAAGCATGGTTAAATATATCACATTATTGAACCACAGTAAATCGCTCGAAAATTCGCACTTAGAGGTCGGATAACGCTCCCCTGACATTTGCCAATGTGAGAGTGGGGGTGTGTAAGCGATTTTCCGCACGTCGTGATTGAAATTAGAGCCCTAGGATCCATTCGAAGAGCAGAACTTGGCGAGTCAACAATACCGGTAACTTGAGCGACGAATTTCTCAGGATCGGTCACGCCAACGAATTTACTATGGGGCAGCTGTCGTGTTTGAAAACGCCGTTGAAACAGGTGTCCCCGACCTGAGAAACTGTTAGAAGGAGGTCGGGCAGTTTGTAACACGTGACTGACCGGTCTGCGACACGAGCAGGTGTTTAATTACGTACGGGAGGAAGAAATTCGCACGGGGTTACGTGAACGTCTCACGTATTCTTGAGTCTCGTGGATGTTCTTCGGGAATACTCGGAATTCCTTCGCCCAGCGTTCGTCGAATTCTCGAGTGCACATACGATTCTGGAAATAGTTGCCTGGTACGGACATGTCCTAACAAAATATTAGTTGAATTTTGCAGGATGTGGACATTCTTGGCATAAAAAGAATTTCGATATTCCGACTCTACCAATCTTTAACCCTAGAATGACCCCGTGGAGTAGCAGCCCATAACGTGTAAGTAAATACTAAAACATTGAGGTTGTATATTATATAACCTATAATATATGATATGAATTATATATGTATATAATATTTAATAATATCTGTAATAATAATATAATATATGTAGTAATGCATGTTATGTGTAATAATACATAATATAATACATGTTATATATTACAAAACAACCCTATGTTATTTATACTTTAGTGTGTCGTTTTCGAATCGTTTAAGCTTTATGAATATTCAGTTATGTTATGCTATTCGAATGTATATTTTTTATTTTAAAAGGTCATATTAAAAATGTGTTTAAAATAAGCAGTCGAATATTATGCTGAAAACAAGAAAACTAAAAAGTAATCTTAAAAGTAACAATAACAGCAGAATATATAAACTAAGTAAGTAGAAATTATACAATTTCATTATACAACGATACGTGAATCGGCGTGTAATATCGTGTTCGTGACGTAGTGTTTTATGTAAACAGGAATCTCTGTAAATACAATCGGTACGACTTGTACCAAAATAAATTTTATAAACGGAATAAACTTGCGACCAGTCTGATGACATATATTTTTTACATTTGATACTCGCTCATTAATATTTCGTACAACGCTCGCCTATACCGTTAATATCAATGTTTTCTGGACAAGCAACGCGTCCGACTGTGAGAATTTAAATAAAGTATCGTTTCGATACCATCGAATAATTCTTCGATTGGAAATATGCAGTTCCCCTCGTATGTATTTTACGCCTGACGAGAGTTGTTCTGCATCCGCGCTTACGTGTTTGTGAAATAAATATCGTCCTGTCATAATATCTCCACGGTTCGCGTGTACATTTTATTTAATTTTTACCTGTCGACGTTGTCTGCGTAAGCGTAATCAGTGCAGACGACGCACGATTAAACGGAAATCGAGATTTATCGCAGTTGTGCGTCCGCGATTGCGCCTTGCCGCGGAAAATATCGCATTCTCGTCAAAAACTACTAATCCGGATCGTCGGTTTAATTGATCGAAAAACTCGTTATTTTTAATTAATTTTCCGCGGCACCGGGTCCGTCGACTATTGGTCGGGGAGGACGTAACGAAAATTTTTCAATGCTTGCTCTCGACGGTAAATTGGGTCAGAAGTCGGGAAACTCTCTTTCATCAATCCTTCGGCGGGGAACAATTTCCTTAATACTTGATAAATGCTTCGTTTCTAGTCGATTCTTCCGCAGTGCACACTAAATGCCTTTCGTTTCTGAAGACGCTTCAATTTTATCGTTCGAGATCGTGAGAACCCAATTTCAGAATTATTAACTCGCTGTTTAGACTTTATTATGGATTTGAAAAATTATTTTGCAAAAGTGAGGATTAAGAAGGAGATTGTTCCATAATTCGCGTTTGAAATATTTAATATTACTGGACTTAATAATGAAATACTTCTTTTAAATTGACACTGTCAGTTTGATCTTATGCGCACGTGTTGGCAAACTTGTGATACATCATTCATTTGTTTATTTTCATTGCACATTTCTATTATAACTTTTAAATCACACAAACTTCAAATATTTTTCTTATCGTTTAATTAAATTCATCTTTATAATTGACATAAAATAATACATCATAAAATGATAATAATCATTGTTAGTGTTTGATAGTTAGAATAATAATTATACTAATAATGTAAAAAATATCTTAATCTCTAACGTTATTATTTACTATTAGATATTTCTGTTTTTAGTGTTTCTTTACAATTAGTTTTTTAAACACAGAAGATCAGTGGCAAATGAATTTAGGAAATTATATCTATATTAAATTAAAATGATTTAAATTTCATTTAATTTAATATGCATCGTAAAATTTTCCATTTGATTTGATTAAACTGTGATTGCTTATATGTCTATATATTTATTGCAATATATTCGTGATCTCTTTGTATATGCGGTACTAAAAAACCTTTTTAACAATCACATAAAAATTGTGTGAAAATCGACGTAAAACCGTGGCACACATAACAGTAAACAATGAATGTAAAATTGAAGTTTTCATAATCTCCTTTCAGCAGGAAATACGATCAGCTTAATCTGTTTTTGTGAACAAGTAAGCGGTGCGTAAAATATTACGCGTTAATGATAAGAAATTAATACTAACTGTGAACTCATAATCGTTTATGCATGTCTGTAGGTGTGTACATACATTCATTTCGGAAAGTATGTTAACGACTCTTGGAACACATTGCGGTATCTTATTATTCGAAATTTCAAAGTTTCGTATGATGCTCCATGTAATAAATTTCCTAACTTCTGTCGACTCCGTTACGTGCTCATATCCAAACTGTAATTACTTCTTTTGTGTAAATTTTTGAGGATAGTTTAATGGGAGCGTTGACTTAGTTTCTGAAACGATTATGGGTTCCTTAACGATTGGTGGCCTGAATTATTATTATGTAGATGCTTCAATATTGTACGTATAGCGAATTACGCATTTACAAAGTATAAATATTTTTATATTTATTGAAGTATAAATTCTACAAATAGGTTTCCGTATTGTGAAGATACATTTGTCCTGAAGCTAAAACACGAATTTTTGAAAATATATTTATATGAATTAATTACCTCTTAAAGCGTTGACCTAAACGTTTTAGTGACAAAATTATATAAATAACGATTCTTTGTGAGCATAGAATGATGTTACAATTATTCAATGTTTAATTGAGGTTTTCTCGAATAAGTGTTTTCCAAAATAGTCTTAGAGATATATTGGATACTAATCAAGTGCTTAAAATTTTGTACACGTTTTGATATGTACAAAAATTTAAGACTCTTACAATAGCATTTTCTTGATTTTCTAAAATAAAACAAAAAAATGTCCGTCAAAAGATCTTGTCTGAAAATGTAATTCATGTAATTCATCTTAAAAGCAGTAGAATATTCAAAATTAACAATTACAAGCATTCGCTTAATTTATTTTAGAGAACTACTTTAAGACATGAAACTAAATTTATTTTGAAGAGAAGCACACAAAACATATTTACATCAATAATTCAATAAAATCATTGCTTAAATGTATTTAAACAGACATAAAGATTTAGAGATAATTTCTCGACTAATAACTAGATTATGGATCTTTATGCAAAATGAAAATATCTGCGTCAATTGCAGGACATGAGACCAAGTGCACACCTTCTCGAGTAATTGTAATAAGTTGAAATAAATACGTCGACACTCTTAGTTTCATTTAATCTTTTCATCATCTTATGTTTCGCCTTTTTATTTTTGCAATAAATGCATAAAATCCGCGATCTATTAAGAACAGATTAACATTGTCAATTTTCAAAGTGTTCTCGAAATTAGGATTTCTACATTTAATTTAACTAATGTACAAATTTTCAAGGCAAGTTAAATCCATGATAACGTAGCAACGACTATTCAGCAGAATCTTCCACTAACTTGGAGCAAACGAAATTGTAACTATAAGACTTTAAACAGTACAAGGGAGGCACGTATAGTCTCCGAAGGGTTGACGGGTAAGACTGATGTGTCGAGCTTGTCAAGAACTCGAAATACTGTCATTCTGTGAAACGGAAGTGCCTCCGTACTGCAAGATTCTTAGACAAGATATGCTGCAAAATTCAGAGCTAATTTTCTGTACAACTCCAACGATCTTAACGTTTTTAGTTTAAATTATAGTAACATGACAATTTAAAAATTATCATAAATAATAAAAGAAAATACATTTTACTACGAAGCATATTTATCATAAATCATAAATCTATGAAGAACTTTGAATAATATTTCAACGTGTATAATTCATTAGGTAATTAACAGTTAGAAAGTTCTCCCATTGCTAATACTCATACTCATTTCATCGATAAATACATTAATTAATAATAATAATAGTATTTATAATTAACGTTAATAATAATTTGTTAATAATAAATCTTGAAAAAATAATAAAACCGAAAATGTTTAATTGCTCAAAAGTATTGCTTCTCATTTCGAAGCTATTGGTATTATTTATAAACAAAATAGATTTTTATGTCAGTTTAGAAACATGTTACACTTTTTCTATGGAACAATATAATATCTTAAAATATTAATTCCGCTATTAATTTGAAAAGATGATCTAATTAACACGTTCAGTGCCACTTGGGTCACGTATGGGTGGCACTAATTATTAACTAGGTTTTTGAAATTCAGTTTTATTGTAATATAATATATTGAATAAATTGAATGTTACTAGGATCTGTATAATGAAAAATTTCCAATGGTAAATTATCTATTTCTAGTTTCGGTTTCATTAATTAAATGACTTTGATATAGTTTAATTTTTCGAATTAATATACGGAACTCAACGTGATAATAATTGACCAAAATAAAATATTTATCTCCATTTTAATATAAAATTGTTTCACTTTTAATATATTACTTTAACACATCTCTTAATTGTTTCTAACTAATTGCAATCATAATAGTTTAAATATTCATAATTAATATAAAATAATTAATTAACTATATTTAGCAGTAGATAAAATTACGACTAAATACATATATACACATGACGTAATTAAACCATTTTGTATTTTTGATTTGCAATGTTTTCCTTTTTAAGTGAAACCAAAGAACAAAATTAAATGATATTACTCTCCGAAGAAAAACACAAATTATAGAATAAAGAAAATTCTAAAAAGTTATTGCTGACGGTGCTTAAACATACTCTATTGCAAAACGCAACGCAGGACATTGACTGTTGAAATAGTACACTATGCAGAAAGAATAATGCAGCAAATATGTATGTGTATCTGAATTCTCTATTGAATGGTACACAAAAAGATCCGCCAACTTTATTGCCATTTTGGCTGAACTTTTGGTTTGGAAAAATTCCAAATATTGAACTATCTCGCGCAGCGAAACGACGACAAAGAGATATTGCTGTTAAAGCATTATTTTTAGTATTAAATTATATCCCTTGAAATCCATCAATTAATACGATCTACAATTTTAGCTTATTGATTATGTAATAGAGATTCCTAGTTTCTAAATCATATAATTAAAAGTATCGTATAAAACTCGGTAATATGTTGTCGAACTGTTCAGAATTGTCCCGTCACCTACGTTGCAAACTGAGTATTAGAGGGAAAATTTATTTTTGATATTCTGAACTGGATTGGGACCTGTCAAGCGAGATTTATGATATTGTACCCAGGAGTGTAAAAAATTATACGCCATTACCTTTAAAAAATGGTGCTGCCTTTGCCATCTGTACATATTGTAACGCGCGAACTGTTCTACGTATTTCTTTGATAGGTGTCAGATAAATAAAATGTCGGAACCATCTGTTTTCGCAACGCAGAAACAATTTCATTATTATGATGACAAGGTAAAAAATATCTATATATCTTTATATTTCTCGTATTCCAGTTCATTTGTAGTTTCGATTAGCCCTCGTTAACAATTACTTCTCAAATGTTCAATTACGAGTTTGTTTATTCTGACCGAAATAGAATGTCCAGACGAATTTAATTTTTAGTCAACGCTAGAATTACCGAGCCCTAAACACGACTAATGTGTATTGTTTTATAACAATGACAAGGCTGGATTTGCTCAAATCACATACGATTTCTATTGTAATATCCACTTCTGTAAAAAAGCTTATCAAACAACTTCTATAGGAAATGTTTGTATAATTTCAGTAACTGTGAAAGGAAAAATCAGGAACCAGCATTTCGAATGGTTTGGTAGTTCCAGCGTTGACAATGTGAATTTTATGAAATGTTGGGAAGGAAAAGGAGTAGTAAAAGTGTCAATTATGAATATTCATAGTAACTGAAAATAGAAAAATTCAATACAGAATTTGAATCATTTAGATAGAATCGGTAGTTCTAGGGTTAACAATATTAATGGTTTAAACCGTTGAGAAGAAAAAAGTGTAGTAGAAGTGTTAATCATAATTGATATTCACAGAATATCACAGTAATGATAGAATCAAGCCACTTTATCATTCTCAGAAGGTGGTCGGGATGAAGAGTGCTACGTTTCTGATAATATGTATGCAAGATACTTTGATTAAACGTCGGCTAGAGATGTTTTCAGGTAAGCTTCGAATTTGCCATGTCATTTATAAAAGTCCATAATCCTGATCGCGCTCATACACCACCCGAGGAAAATTGTGATTTCGTATAATAATAATCGTTTGTGACGGTGCGTAATACTGGCTCATGCAAATATATAGTTTGTAATTCTATATGCAGATCGCAGTAAGTTGATGCGTTACATGATGAATGTATAAGCTGCCTAGGATATATGTACAATTATTATAATTTGTGCCATTCGTATGTGTACCTAGTATTATACCCGGAGATTAAGCTTTGATTAATGCAAGGTGAAAAACATCAAATACGAGATTAGTGTATACAGCGCGGTAGCACGGAAATACTAAATACAGATCTGTGTTACTTTATTAAAATGACAACATGCAGAAATTATTCAAATTACACAGCAACTTTCATTACTTTATTTTCGAGGTAGTACATAAATAAAAATAATAGTTCTCACAAAGAGAATGAAGATTACACACATTTAAATGTTTTGTAGCTAAAAATGTATAGTAAATTTTTAATTTTGTCGTTCATTTCTTTTAAAGTAGTAAATCGGTAATTCCATCTGTTTAAAAAAATATTGTAATTGTTATTTTATTGTAATAAATTTTATGGTTTAGTACATTCAAATCGTATCAGTCAATTCTTTTATTTATTTTATTTTATTTATCTTATTCTTCTCCTTTTTATTTTATTGATTACTATGTTTGCTATTTTTTAATGAATATTTAAAATATCAATTATTCAATGAAACATTTATTTTTGTCTGGTTAAACGCTATCATTTGTACAATTGTGCAATGTTCATAATCACTTTATACGTACTAGTGTTTTCATTATATTGTTATATTAAGCCGTACCAGATCCAGTCCACTCCATAAACATAATATTCATAACACGAATTAAACAAAAATAAATTATGTTCAAGGTATGAATGTATTAATATAATTATATAATAAATATAGTAGCATGTACAGAGTCATTGTGATCATTATACACTATTATAAACGGCGATGTTTAATTAAAGATGAAAGTAACGTTTCATTTAATAATCAACATTTGTAATATATTATTAAAAAAAATATTATTATTAAAAGTTTGAATTATATTATTAAATCATATGAATAAAATATAACTCATTTCCTGCACTACATTAATAAATTAAAGTCCGGTGAATGTCTTTGATCTGTAAAGTTGTAGCATTCAAACAACATAACCAGAGAAAGGTCAGTTCCTCAGCAGTATTTTCCGACCAACCCGAAGCGCGCGCTTCTTCAGAAATATGTTAAGATTAAAAAGAGCCCTTCCTCGGCCTGGACAGCATTGGCCGCTAAAAAGAGGAATTCTTTCAATTCTGGCAAAGACTTTCTTAATTTCTCCACGCTCCATCACTTAGCAGGAATAGTCTCCTGGAATTTTCTGGCGTCGCTCGCATTCTCGCGACGACGTCGCTCTTTGAATGCATTTAGACGAGCGTAAAAACGTCAGCGTTTTGCCGCTTAATCCGGATAATAAATGATCTTAAAAATATCCGTCACGTCACCCTTTTAACGGGGAAATGGGTGGTCGGGGCTGTGAAACGCGGGCGCAAAAGCGAACAACGGGACGAACGAACCCGGAGACCCCGATTTACTTTGCCACGCGCGAAACGGTTCGTTTAGATATCAGCCGCAGGAATAATACAGATAAATGGCAAGCCATGCCGCGTTTTATTCTCTCGTTTCGCGGATGGAATTCCAATAATTATTGAATCTTTCTTTTCTGTGAACGCCGCATAGTCGCGCGATTCAGAGCTGCGCGAATTAAAAAGAGGTGAAAACGAAACTCGAAACAGAACGACGCGACGCAGACTCCTCTAAATGGAGACAAACAAGTGGAGATCATGGTTTTGAACGTGTATTCTACATACACGTGTACTCGTGTACACGTATACTGAATATTCACGTGTTTAGGTCTGTGTAATTTTTAATACACGTGTTTAGATCTGTGTAATTTTTAACACACGTGTTTAGATCTGTATAATTTTTAATACACGTGTTTAGATCTGTGTTATTTTTAATACACGTGTTTAGATCTATGTAATTTTTAATATACGTGTATTCCCAGTGCACGTGTATTTCAAAACACATGTACAGGTGTATTTTGGTATACATGTATATGTAAGTACACGTGTATTTTGATACACGGTGAGTACACGTTGAAGAAAGTCTTTTTCTTGCTTCATAACTTTCCCAAATGTTGAATTTCTTCAACATTTGGGTTTTCGACATCGTATCCTATATTCAAAGTCGGTTAATTTTTTGTATTAAAGAAATTTTTTTGTACATTTATCTACATTGCTATGTATATGTTACCGTGAATGACCGAAATTGGAGAATGTCGACTTTCACCGGTGAATGTCAACACATACGAAATACGTCGGTGAAAGATCGAATATTTCATTACATTGTTGTACATTCGGACCCTCTCCGGTGTATGTCGACAATCACAGATATGCTCTGGTGGAAGTCCAAAACCTGTCATTGCAAAAGGAAGTGTTCCACAAATAAATGCAGTTGTAAAAGCAAGGGACTCTTGTGCAATTCAAAGTGTCATAATAGTTTAAGTTGTTGCAATAAATAAGATTTGAATCACATAAGTAAGTAATTTTTTTATTACTATTATTTTCTTTTCTCATGTAGAATGTACCGTGTATTTTAAATTCTTGGTCATTCCTTTCAGAAAGAGAGGCGAAAAAGTTACGTCACCCTTGTGGCGTTTTATAGCGACTGAATTACGGAGAAGAAAATATAAATCTCCAACATGTTCAACATTCACCATTAGTGCATGGTGAATGTCAACATTTACCGGTGTAAGTCAGAAATAAGGGTATTTAGCAAATATTTCGGACATACACCAAGCGACTATGTGAATGTTGACATTCACCGGTGAAAGTCGACATTCTCCAGATTTCGGTGTTTCACTGTAACATATATATCATTCGTAATTATATTTTTAATTTTAACATTGTGATCTCTAAAAATGATTAATTTATTTTTATTTATTTCATGCACTTTGGTTATAAAACATGAGTTCTTTTACGTAATAAATATTCAGATTTAAAACCTTTTTCATTGCTAGTTTTTTCATGATTCATATTGCATTCACAAATTTGGTTTGCGTTGTCATCATTTGTATGCAAAATAAAAATTCTCCACCTCGATTGGAAAAAAACTAGAGTTAATTCAAAATTTATTTTCATTCTTAGAACTTTTAATAAGTTGAAAACAATTGCATTCTTAAATACATCTCCTGCATTTATTATCTTGTATTCCGTCTACTTACTTTTGTCATGAATGCATAAAATCCACAGTCCATTTATCATAAATGACAAATGGACGTCTTTAACACGATAAGCGCTGCGTCGCATCGGCAACATGTGGATGACGCTAATGTAACTGGGTTTTGAAATTCATTTTTATTGTGATATATTTGAACAAATTGAACGTTATTAGAATTTTTATAATACGAAAGAATAAAGCCATTGTTTACTATAGTAAATTTTAACTATCTAGTTTTGGTTACATTAATTAAATGACATTGATATTGTGAAAATTTTTGATGTTGATATTTGATATTGAAATTTCGAATTTGCAACTTTTCGATGTTCACATTTATTGTTCTACATTATGTACGTTCTGCATTAATTGTAAGAGCAGTCAATTAGTGTTGGAATCAAAATAACTCGAACGAAAATGAAGTTTACAAGATGGAATTTTTACTGTGATTTGTGTACATAATATTGAAGAAAACTATGTGTGGATTTTTCAAACCGATAGTATTTTTGATTAAAAAAAATGAAAAATCGAAAATTAATTTCTACATTCGATTGTGCGTAATAAATGCTATAAAAAACTATATTTTTTAAATTTTGTCTGAAAAATTACTAGTATTTGATTTCATGCTAAATGCTTCCTCTTAAAAGAATAGAATAGCCTTCACATTCACTAGATTATGTTCGAAATCTCCATAAAGAATCTGTCACACTGTTACAGTCAAAGGTTAAAAAAGTGAAAAATAATTGACCTGTACGTAGACAGCCTGCAGCCATGTAGCAACAAGTGTAGCCTCGAGGCCAAATCGACCCCGAATGTTTCCCATATTACATTAACATAAACTTCAGCATAAACAAATCACTTGTACAAATCATTGCTTATCAAAAATAGATTGCAACAATTTTTTAACAAAAGGTTTCTAATCATTGCTTATGTATTTTCTTCGTGGCTATCGAAAATCGTGAACTGCTCCATCAATCCAAACCGCAAACAGTCAATCTCTCACACCTTGTGCTGTTAGTCACCCCTCGTAACTCGTAACCGAAAGAAACTTTAAACAAACTTCTGGCTAATCAATTTCACTATAGTATATTGGTACCGGTAGATCACGAGACTTTCGTGCTAACAAAGTCCATCAGTGGCATTGTGACCGTCGGCACAATATATGCGAGCCGACTAGAGCACCCGGGAGTGGCAGGCAGGCAGGCAGCAGTTGTAACCAGCGAGAGGTTCTTTTAAGAGGCCGCCTGCTATTTAAGGTCTTAGCCTCCTTTGATTACTGGCGCGTACCTCGTTATCTTTGAGAAGGCAGGCCACGTCGTACTCATTATGCAACGTCGCTCTTCACTCTTCACCCGCCGCTGGCAACCGGTGGGGCCAGGGGTAGGAAACGTTTCGGCGCTAGCACAGCGAATTCGGTTTGTTGAGAGATCAGAGGGAGAAGAGAGAGTGAGAGGCAGATCGCAAAGAGAAAAAAAGAAAGAGTTGGAAAGAAAATAGAAGAGAGAGATCAGAGAGAAAGAGAGAGAAATTGAGAGAGAGAGAGAGAGAGAGAGAAAGAGAGAGAGATTCGAAAATTAAAAAAGGGAGAATGAGAGATTAGGTCGGAGAGATTAGAAAAAGAAAAATTTGGAGAAAGAGAGATTAGGTTAGAGTGATTAGAAAGAGAAAAATTTTGAGAAAGAGAGATTAGGTCGGAGAGATTAGAAAAATAAAAATAAAGCGAGAGACAAATTTTGAGAGAGAGAAATAGGGAGAGAGAACAAAGAGTGAGAAAAATTGGAAAAAGGGAAAAATTGAGAGGGAGAGTGCGAGAGACAAATTAAAAGAGGCAGGAATAGAAAGAGAAAAATTTAGAGAGAAAAATTTAGAGAGAAAAATTGATGAAAACAGAAATAGAAGGAGACAAAATTGGAAGAGAGGAATAGAAAGAGAGGTAAAAATTGGTAGAGAGAGAAATAGAGAAAGTAGGGGTGGGGGATCACGTCAGGGCTTGAAAGCAAATTTCGATGCCCCGAATCTTCTTTTTGCTCGGCTCCCTTTCGACGTACAAAGCTTTGTTTTATCACGCAGTGCAGACAGCACGAAGGATGATGGACGCTCGGATACGGTGAAGATTGAAAGGACCGAACGATTCCACTGGTGGCATTGTTATTTTACGGCTGTTGAAAGTAATAAGTGACACTTCTCTATGTTTTAAGGTGGCCAATCAATTTACGTGGCTTTTTTCCTCTCTTCCATTTAAGCTTACAATTAATCGAACCAGGTTTGTGCAGCTGTACGTACTTCGTGTGATTCTTAAGTACATTTTGGTTGGCATTATAAAGTTACGTAGTTGGTACATTATTTTTCGAGTGCACTTATAGTCTGTTTTTGAGAGGATACCTGAAATCATAATAGCTCTCCGGTATATGTACTCGTATTACTTTACAGTTGCACGGTGGAGTGGAGTGGGCAGGTATTATAACTTCAGGTGTCTTGTATCGAAAAATAGAAAATAGTTATATTTTAGTTGCTTATACAGGGTATTCAGCTTAGATCAGCTCACATAAATGTTTCCTCTTTTTCCGATAATAACAACGATATTTTTTGTGCAATTTAAGTGGTTTCCAAAGACAAATCAACTTTTGTATAAAAGTCATCTTTTTAATGGTTAAATTGTTTTCCATTTTGGAGATGTGTTTGCATTAGAAAAGGAAAGAGAATGTTCTATATTGATCTTGAGTAGTGTACTCAAATGCCTTCATGGAGATTGAAAAATTTGTTTCGTTCAATCTTGTTTATTGGGCAATATATTTGTAGAACGATGTCACGCACGACAGTATGGTCGATTCTTTTTTAGTCAAAATAGTAGTGCACAAGTTCGGCTTTGATTTACTATACAGCTGGCAAGACACTCTTCATTCAAAGGGCAATAAAACGCCAATAAAAGGTCATGCATCAAATTTTATGAGCTCTGCGTAGAGAGAAAACTTCAATATTTACACTCATCGGAATTTGTGTTACGAAAAATATTTTGCAAACGTTGCACAATTTTTCAAATCTACAAAAAAGTAATTTTTACTTTTGGATCTTTTTTACTCTACAAATGAATCTTAGAAAACATACAGCTTTTATTGAAGTGATAGTTGATAAAATGAGCATATATAAAATATAAAATGAGCATAGCATAGGTTGTAGTAAATTATTTGAAGAAATTTCAACAGTGTAAATATCAGAAATTTTTCATTTAATTTTAAAATTTTTAGTAATCCTATAATTAAATTCCCTAATTTATTATATATGTAATATAATAGCGATAGTTATATATAATTATGTAATATAGTAGCGAATATTAACAACGATTTATCATTGTAATAATTTAAATATAGCACTGTGCATGCATATGTTTATAAATACAATAGAACTTCCTCTAGAAAAATAAAGATCGTGTCTATATATACTTTCATTTGTTTTTATACCAGTATTTAAGGTAAAATGTGCATAACTATTCTTGGTCTAGTTATTACCGAAGAAGTGCGTGTTGCACAGTGATTATAAAAGTGATTTTGTAACAGCCACAATCTCGAATTTCACTTTCGAGAAATGGTGTCTTCATAGTTATTAGTATGCTAGAGTGTTCCTACTCTTTTCCGATTCACTTGTGTCGTAATTGCAAAAGGTGTTTGTTATACGTCTCGCAACTCTACTGATAAGAGTATAATAGAAAGAAATAGTGAGATAGTATCATCTGAAATGAGTTTTTCGTACCATTGGAAAATCTGTGATAGAAATCCTGAAAAACTTTCTCAAGAGGAAAGAAATGTAACGTGTATTATTGCGGGCATGTATGTACATGCAACATAAGCAAAAATGATTGCTGCCTTTTTGGCAGGGTTCAATTACGCAATTTCTCTTCTGAACCGACATTAATATGCAGATTTATACGGAAGCATACAAATCATCAAGCGTACATGGTAATGAAATTGTGTCTAGCCATATCCAAGTAAAGACAGTGACATACAGTATACACTTACGTATTCGTCGTGCTTGTTACTATGCATATTACAACAAAGTAAGTACACATTTATAATCAAAATATATATAATTACATAAAAATATAAGGGTTAAAAGAATCGAAATAAAATGAATTTCTAAATAAAATGGGAATAAATTTATATATGTATGTATGTATGTATATAATTTTAATTTTAGACGAAATAAGAAAATTAAATTTTATATTAAATTTCTACATTTAGTCACACATACAAAATAAAATATAAAATCTAATTTAATTAGTATATTTACTTTGTTGTGTTGTAATTTGCACGTTAATCAGCATAATGAATAAGTAAATATACAACTTTATACAAGTATACAACTTTATTTACACTTTCTTTTCGTCGATTAATCTGTGAGGTCACGATGGCGAATGTTTCTGTAATTTGCTTATAGTTCAAAGAATAATGTAACCGATAAATTAGGTAAGAGTGACACTAATTAATTTGCATAATTACGCCGATAACATTGATTACTGCTACAATGAAGCAGAAATTTTTGGTTTTAATAAACGTTCTCGTAACTCGTTTCTATAGAAACTTATAAGTAGACTACACATTTTGGACGTTGGAACATATCAAGCACCTCGTAATGCAAATTTTAACGGAGCTTTAATTAACTTCCTATCTCATTAGCGACAACATAAAATTCTGAGCGAAAACAACAAGTTTTAAATTACTTATAATAATTCAAAAAGGGAGGGTGCCTCGCACATAATTACTTTCAAGAGATTTCACAAAACACTAAAATACGTAGTCTTTACTCTCTGCGGTTTCAAAATGTCGTACACGTAACAAGCTCCACAATTTACTTACGGCGAAAGATTAAGAACCTCCTGGCATTTTGAACCTCGCACCATCATGACCCAGCTATGAAACGCGGTCATCTTCTATAACCACTACCCTTGTTGAATATCTACTTTAGCGTGACCCGGAACCTAGAAGGTTGCTATCGGTTATTGGAGATTCAGAACAATCACGTTTTCAATATGTACATATTATCCAGCGAATGTATAAAGAGAAAGTTAATAGAAGCATCTCGAATCGACATCGATTTACAAATATCGTCTCTGTTCCGAACATCGAGATCCCCAAACTGAGAGCCAGCAAGCACGTTGCCGTATAAACTGCACCCTATTCTTTTCATTCCGTTTTTAGAGCTCTTGCTACTACCAATATCGAATTTTTAGTAGTTTCAATAATGTGAAGTATTTTAAAGAGACGCAGAGCATTGGGGATTAACGTTATGTGTACCTTGCTTTACAATCGACTTTTCGAAAAATTATAAAGAAGTAAGCGCACCATTCAATATTTGAAGTTGTGATGAAATATTCGATTCTGCAATGCGTGATATACTTCATTGTTATTTTAATCAGCATATTTACCTTCAATTGTTATTTTAATAAGATTATTTAACATTATTGTCGTTTCACTCAGCTTATTCAGCTTCATTGCTATTTTACTGGGCTTATTTAAATAAAATTTAATTGTTCCCTCACAGTTTTCTCATTATTTATTTTTGGTTTAGGCTTGTACTTAAATTTTATTTATTTTTAGCAACGTTGCTACTTGATTCACAAAATTTTCAATTTTGAACACATTAACTACTTATTTTTCTAAAGAAGAATACGTTCGATTTAGTGCTATCTATGTGAAATACAGAAAGACTTTGTTCAAAATAAAAATGTTCCTCATTGATTATATAAAACACAATAATGCATTTATCCGTTCAATGATGCTGATACAGTGAATATAATACAACAGTATTTTCTAATTCTTCTTGTGTCGCTTATCCATTTTTGCTTAAAAAGCATAAAATCCGCGGTCCAGTAATTACTAACGATGTTGAACAACCGATTCCTTTATCATAGATTTAATATCGCATGAAACATAAGAACTGCAATAAACAAACTTTTTATCGTTCCTATGAACAATAAAATACTCAACGCATTTTACAATTGTTACTTGGCCACAAAATTCGTTCTCGCTAGTTATTGGATGTCTTCGCAGAAATTCCGCATTCGGTTTCCTATTAAATTACATTTCTACGTTTTTTTTTTAAAATAAATGTTATATTTATTGTTTTAAACTCGGAGCGCATAAAACGTCTCGGCCATTCGTAGTCCTCGGCCTCGATACTGTACAGAACGGATTCAATTCGAACATCCTTTCAGCGCGGACGTAAATGGCGGCGAATATAAATGACATTTATCCTTTGTTCGCGGAGAAAATGATAGTCCGTCCACTGTGCATGCGCTCGCGAAAGTGACGAAACGAAATCGCGCGACTTATCCCATCACAGAGGGATCCCTGCGGTTCGCCAGGATTTCCGGTTTGCTCTGTCGCAGACGTCGTTAATGCTCGGGCACGCGATAAAGCCCGGAGGGATATTCCGTTGAAACCCTTCGCATTTTTTTCCTTGCGTTTTCTCTCGTCTCTTTCACGTCCCTTCTCTGCGGATCATCGTCGATTTCACCTGGCCCCATTCTACTCTATTACATTTCCCTCCTCCCTTAAATCGGGCTTTCTTATCACGTTCCGCCTCGCTCCGTGATCATCGAAAACTTTCGAGCTGCGTCTCGCCTCTCTGAGCTGTCATATCTTTGTTTGGAGAACGATTATCGATACACGTTCGAAAATCGGTTGCCGTTCCGTCGATGAAATCGAATCCTATCAGCGATCGTGTTTATGGGGCGCATTTCGAAAATCTGTGGTTTTACTGATTCGCTGTTTTCGAAACAATGTACGCGATGCTGTTGCTTTATATGGCTGCTGTGGGGTTTCGACTGATGATCATGAGAGGCAAACGAAGTCGGAACAACTTGTTTGTGATATAAGAGCAGAAAAAAACAAGATTTATTATAATAATTGCTTTTATAACCGTCTTACATTTAATGTACTCTAATAAAGTTCGGTTTTAAAATTATGTTAGTCGTACGTTGTGAAACATACGACGCCTGAGCAATAATTAATATAATATATAAATAAATATAATATATAAAATAAATATAAGTAAAAGTATTGAGAATATCGTCAGATATTGTTGTCTAACGTTTGATGAATATTTCAATTGAATTTGATCTTCTTGATAGGAAAAAGTTACGGCAACTAACTGTGTGACTATGTATTGCACTGTAAGATTTTGATAAAAGTGTAGTGTATTTGAATTGAATTTCGAAGTTTGGAATGCGATATAGTGATATTATTGATTTTATTATTGGTATTGATCACATTATTATTGCTTGCGTTACTAAATTGACAAACTTATTTATTTCTCTCTGAAAAATGTATATAAAAATAATGAAGATTTATTTTTTCAGTTTGGATTCATCTATCGTCCGATTTTGTAATTGTACACGAATTACGAGGATAAATAAAATTTTGCAGAATAACGTCTAATATTCATATGAAAGATTGTGAGCTGTAGATTTTAATTGTTAAAAAGTAGTAATTTGCAAATGTAGACATTGAATAATTTATTTTATGATTCTTTACATTTATAATAAATATAAAATGAAAATGTTTAGAATGTCTTTAAATGCTCATCAAAATATATATTTTCAAGATCAAACATTAAATATAGCGATACTGTAATATTTTGTTATATTGAAAAAAAGTTTTCCTTATGCATTATTAAATTAAAATAAATTTCAAAATTTCATATTTGCAATTATTACAACTGTTTCATACTCAAAATATGATACTTCATTATTTTTCTATACGATTATTTTTTATTTTAACGTAATTTTATTTCTTAAGGTATCTGCAATAAAAATGTAGTTTTCATTGTTACAGTTTTCGAGAGAAACTCGTAATTTGAACTCTCCGGCAGCATTGCAATCATCAGAAGACCGACTGACACGTTGGTACTGACGTGTATCGTGCGGTGGTTCACTTTTCAATTGTACGATATTCACGATCCGGATCAACGGTTGCCAACCAGAGATTTTAATTGGTCAGCTGACAATTAAAAAATTCAGAATACGGAGTGGCGGATCGAATTCCGGTTCCATCTCCGTTGATGTTGTTAGAGCGATTCGGTATATATCTAACATCTTTTTAATTGATCATCTGACCAATTGAAATTTCTGGTTGCTGAACTAAATGTGAACATGTTACCCGTTATATTGCGCCAATATGTATAATAGTGAAATTCACACTCTTTCCATGAAATTGTATCGAAATCTGATTGAAATTATCGTAATGTTGCGATGTTCACTAAAACTGGATTATTCACCCATTGAGTTTCAAACAAGTGAGACAATTTCCATGCAAATGTTTATATTGGGTTGGCAACTAAGTAATTGCCGATTTGTTCAATGAAATAAAAAATTTTTTTTTACTTGGAATAAAGTTTAATCTGTAATGTATTTCCCATTTTGTTCGCTGACCTTTTGCCATCTCTCTGACAACTTGAAAATTCCACGCTCGTAGAAAGTCTGATCCTTTTCGGCCAAAAACTGAGTTAAGTGAGATTTTACAGCGTCATCATAAATAAGTGGTAATCCGATGGCGCGAGATCAGGGCTATATGGTGGGCGTAACATCAATTCCCTACCAATATCCATCAATTTTTGCCGAGTGGACAAAGACGTGTGCGGCCTAGCATTGTCCTGGTGGGAAATTACACCTTTACGATTGACCAATTCTGGTCGCTTTTCCTTGACCGCTGTATTCAATTTGTCCAGTTGCTAATATTCACGGATAATTAAAAATAACATAATAATAATAATAATAATAATAATTTTATAATATAACATTTACGGATATCATAAAAATGGGAGTGAGAGACATCTATAACTGAAATCGGCAATTACTTAGTTGCCAAAAAAAAACGGGAAAGAATATACATACTGCCAAAAAATTTTTGTAAATATTGAAAAATTAAATGATTAATTAATGATTTTTTAGAAGAGGGAGATATTTAGAAAAAAAATTATTTCTGCACATTGAAAATGATGTACCATAATTTTCCCAATAATGGCAATACGTTATTAGCATATCTAGTGTCGATAACCTGAAAATTTCATTCAACCTATTTTTCAAAAATTTCAAATATTTCAAACATTTCAAACATTTCAAACATTCAAACCTTTTTCTAAAATCTGATCTGAGCGATCACGAACAAAAAATATTTAGAAATCATTTCGAATTATAGTATACTAATTTTTCGTGGCCCCTTAGAGTTGCCATTCGAACCTAAATGTCTCATTCTTAACGAAACAGATTTTATTGATAACTGGAAATAGAAAAGAAATAATTTGTTCCAAAGGATCCAGCGTCGAAAAAAGAGAAAATTCGTTGACGTCTAAGAATAATGCTGAATATCTGAAAAACACAAAGTTAAAAGCTTCGGAAACTTCGGCTTGCCCTCCGACATATTATCTGTTCTGCTAAAAGAAGACAATGCCCCCATTACACTGTGAGACGTGTCCCGGTAATTGACATTTTCAGCCAGGTGGAAATCGCCATCTAGAGACCCGGGTCTCGAATGGCGAACGAAGTTGAAAGACAACGTCGAGGAACTAAAAACAGCAATAATACGTACGTTCAGCATCGTGAGGGCAGAGGGCAATGGATTGAAACGTTAGGGAGATATTTTGATTCTGTCTGGTGAAAGCGGTAACGTGAGCATTGCGCAAACCTACAGAGAATCACGGAAGTATTCGAACACCCTTTATATAGAATCCATTAAACGACTTGAACTTCTTTTTAGAATGTTAGAGCGACCAGTTTACTAAATATCACATAAAAATTGTTTTACGAAAATTACAAGTCAGCATTTACTGTGCTGCAGAACGTGGAACAAATGCAATAGATTACGTCGCGGACATATTCTTGCGAGATGCATTGAAATTGTAATTTAATCTCACGGAGGCAAAGCCATTTGTAAACACGGCGCGGTATAATGTTTATATATTCCAAAATACCTGCACGAGAGAGAAGTGGGTTTCTCTGTTTGTAGAATACGCTTTGGTATAATATTGAACCAACTAGATATTGGGACGCCTGTAGGCATCGCGTATCACGATTATAATTGGAAGATTTACTTTAGGCCCTCTTCCATTCGAATGTAGATGGGATTGCTGGTCACGTGCCAGGGTTAGCCTTATTCGAGGCACGGTAGAAAATATTCCAGCAATAACAAATCATCATCATTAATTATATTTCATGATTAGACTACGGATTTTATACATTTATGAAAAAATGAATAAGTGTAATAAAAAATAGTTAAAATATCGATAGAATTTAAAAAAGTTGTTACATTATTTATGACTTTTTAAAATCATTAAAAGAAGATATTCTTATTTAACACCTGTTTCTTAATATGCGCGTAGGAAATTTTTTTCACAAAGATCCGCAGTTTATTAATAATTCTGACAATTTCAAATAAACAGAAACCGTAATACACCCTTCTCAGTATTTTATATTGTTTTTATGATTTCATGATATATTATTGTTATATAAATACATTATCCAGATCATATTATTTGAGCTTACATCATGTTCATATTATATATCATAAAAAGATCACGGTAGATAAAATTTTTCACATATACCACCTCGTATCACATAGAGGCTACACATTGAAAGGATCAATCGTAGTTGCATTTCTGATATAGTGTTCTGATTAATTACTTCTAAGCTTTTATTGAAATTGATAGTCACTTCTTAATTTAAAAACTTTTGTGACAAACATTTGGAGTTATTAATCATAGATTTTCTGTTTCGTTTCTTGAAATTCAGTTTTTGTGTAAAAGAAAATTAATGATTAATTGAATCTTTTTCAGTAAATATTATGCAATTCAAATGTGCTTGCTAGTGACCCTGACGTTAATGCGACCTTAAGTGGTTCGTTCTATTTATTGCTAAACGATGTAGTACATAGAGAAATGTCCAGATTAATACAGTTGATCCATCGAATCTGTTTAATTAAATTGTTTTAATGACTTACACGACTAGATCCTAGTGTCCACACGCAATAAATGTGTGAGGAAATCGTTTTATTCTACACACGGTTTGAATGTAAATCAATAAATTAGAACAAATAATGTGTAAAAATTATGTGGCATAAGACGTAAGAGATTCGGGCGAATCTATAGAAAAACATGGATGAAGAAGATAATTGAATGTGAATTATCGTTTTAATATATTACCATATGCGTTTAACGAGCCATATAAAAATTAGTTATAATGGTTTATAATTGTTTAATGTTTATGAAATATAATTATTTAATTATGTTTGTTATTTATGTTATTATAAATTTAATAATGTTTATTAAATATAATTATTTAATGTCCATTAAATATTTGTCGTCGCTAAAAGAGGCGTTATTTATTTAAATTATTTTCTCAGATCTGAAAATTAATTTTCATGTCAATCAACTACATCTTTTCAATTTCGATAGCTTCCGCAAAATGTAAGAATGTGACAAAGTGATTGCAGTAGTACAATTAAACTCGTCAATCCTAATTCGATCAAATAAGATACTTTGACCCCGTAAAGTTCTTAAGGTTCTATCGTGGCAGTCCAAACGTTAAATAAAATATCTAAAGCAAGATAAGCTCCATGGCGTTTTCTCTTGAACAAGCTTTCCGACAAAGAAGCACGATCGCGCACTGCTCGTTCCTCGCAAGGAAGAAAACTCCTCGCAGCAGCGGTCTTAAATTCTTCACGAATCCGGCTCGACTCTCGAGATACCGAGAGCTTAATACATCATAAACAACATTCCTTATCCCGTTTCGGGAGCATTCCTCGTCAGCGTAGCCGACCGTCGAACCCGGGAAGGCACGCAACCTTTGCGCCGCAAATGAAACGGCTAATTCGCCGGTGGAAGTTCGAGTCCGCTTACCTGAATAAACAGAGACAAGTCGTCGCCTAACAGCATGTCCCTGCAGACGTCTTTGGCGGTGGTATCCAGAGTAAGATAGACGAGGCTGCTTTCAATTCCCGTGTGGATTCTGACCCAGCCGCTCCCGGTGCCGACATCCACACCGACACCTGAATCCCACGAGGAATTAAAGGTCTCCTGGATCCTGGCTACCTTCGAACATCCCGAATTCGACAAAGGGCTATCGATTTCGATGGAATCGCTGCTGAAACTGTCGATCTTCTTGTCGTCGGGCAGCTCTTCGGTTCTAACCCCTTTCGCGTCCGGTTTTTCGTTATCGAATCTGCCAATGGTCTCGTCCAGATTCTCCAGAATCTCGTGCTGCAACGCTTCTTGATCGATCGCCTCCACCACCGATCCACCGACAATGTCCTGGGGCTGATCGATACCATCTTGTGTTTCTCTTTCGAAAGGATAATCCTTTAGAATCGTTCCGCGATCGTGCTCGTTCGCGTCATCGATTTTCACTTCGTTAGGGCGTTCGGTGTAACTCTCCGGGTACAATCTCGAGCTCCCCAGACAATCGGCGTCGTCGTTGATCGGCCGGTCTACGTGCCCGGCCGAGAAATCGTGCGCGTAAAAAACGGACCCGGTCTGCTTCGATCCTTTGCTCTCGTCCTTCGATCGCGTGCTGTATTCAGCCCTCGTAGCCGGTCGTCGAGCTTTATCGTCCTCGGGGCCGTGAAAGCCGGGCTTCGCCGTCATGATGAAGTTCTCATTATCGCTAGGGACTCTGGACCTCGACAGCGTCTTCGATCGCTTCTTGTCCGCCGAGTCCGGTCGATCTTTGCCGGACAGCTTCTCGCAGTGATCCTTGGAGAACGTGAACTTATTGATATCTAATCTCCTCTGCATGAGGGTCTCCTGGCCGACGTCTACGCACTCTGTCCTAGGCCGGTTCTTGCGCTTCACCTCCGCGTAGAGACGGTCCTCCTTCCTCTCTTTAGCCTCCGAGGTCTCCTTCGAGTGAGTCCGCTTCGACTTCTGCTGGAACCTCTCGTAGTTCGCTAGGATCTTCTGATTCAATTCGTGGATCAGCTCCAGCCTCTTCGAGATCGAGTCGTTCGTCTTGTCCATCTTCTTCCTGCCCCATTTGCCATTCACCGTGTGGTCGTCGTCCTCGTTCTTCGTCGACTTCGGTGCTTTCGTTGATCCCGAGGATCGCCGCTGCTTCGACTTCCTCGACGCCGACGAACCCTCGCTGGGTACTCCGATCTCGTACTTTGAGTCGCTTTTAATCACGTTACCCTCGTCAGCTTTGGCGACCACGTCCACGTCGATCGACCAAGAGCCGCGACGCTTCTTGTCGCAGTCCTGATGGAAACCCGACACGTTCATCAGCTCGAGACTGTCGCGGACATTTCTCGTCTCGCGACGATCGCTCGCGGTGTCCTCGATCGGCTGTTTCGCATCGATCTCGAGCTTTTTGCGATTCTCGCTGAACTCGATACCCTTCCTCGCGTCCGGACGCACCGCCAGCCCCGGGCTCGAGCCGCTGCTCAGGCTGATTCTTTCGTTCAATTCCCAATTGATCGCAGGCCGACCCTTTGTATCGGCCACGTTCCTGCTCACTATGGGACACAGGCCGAGCTTCTGATTGAGATCTTGCCGGGGAATCGCTTGACCAGCCGTGTTTGCCGAAGGCCGCGCCTTCAAACCCCTGGTCGACGACAATCGTCGAGATCTTCTCAGCTTGCCGGTCGTGTTGGACATGGCCTCGCCGGGGGATCCGCTCGCGATCACCATCCTGATTGCGGACCGTTCGTCAGATCTGCTGGACTTGCTTCTTTCGGCGGCTTAAGGATGCCTTTTATGATCATTGTTTGCACACGGGTGTCCGTTTTATCGGCCGGCCGTGTTTAAAGAGCGTCGAATCGAGGATTTCGACGGCTTCATCCGACCGAACGATGTTTGCTTCCTTCGGTTTTATCTGGAAGAAGAGGGTGGATTAGAAGGAAATCCGTTTCTGGTTCCATTGTTGGTACATTTCATTCAAATTGAATGTTGGCAATTGTTTACTGTACTATAAAATTAGGATTCTCTGTGCGTTTTCTAACATGTTAAGTGCAGGAATAGATTCGACGTTTTCTAATTGATTTGAACTCTGAGAATGTATGTTCTATACTAACATCGCGCAGTATTTTTAACAAGAAGAAAACATATCGTATTATCTTGACTAAGGATAGGACATACTAAAATAACCCCATAGATTGTAATTTAACAACATATGGTCGCTAATTCTTATTAAGCAATTAGCAACCAGTGAATAAGTCAAATAACTCAGAAAGCAAACATTTGCTTTCAATTCATCATTTGCCGTCAATTCAAGTATAGAATACTTAAATTTCTGTTAACTTCTTTAACTGGTTTGTCAAGTTGTATACAATATTTTATTGATATTGAGATTCTACAATATTTGAGAATGTTAAAATGGCTCGAAAATGATCGAGAAGATGGCTTGCTATTGATCTCAATGAAAAGTTGCTGCATTACTAAAAGAAAGGAGAAAAGTGTACTCGACGATTTTATAAATACAAATGGAAGACTTCGAACATAAATTCAATGTATGTATAAAGTATAATTACTTAACTGCACATACAATGCATGCATTTATTTTGCATAAAATTATTTGATTCATATTCTGAATAAGAAAATGAAAATATTAATTGTTTCACCATAACATTTATATTATATGTAAAGTATATCAATTCTTATTACTTCATTAGTAAACTAATAAAGTTGTATGAAATTATTTATGAAAATATTGAATGCAATATGGGAAAATTGTTTATGCTCGAACAGCAAGAGAAGGAATTAATTTATTGCAGAGTAGAGACGATAAATCTTGCACTTTATGGAATCATATATTTCACACGTTTTATAAATTAAATCCTAAAGAGTAGTAGTTCAATAAAAATGATTGTTCACGCATTGCCCTATTAGAAACATTGAATCGTGAAATGACGAGTCATGTGAAAGGTTAACTTGAGGTTCCCAGAATTAAATTCAGGTGAGAATATTCCAGGTTTTTGTACCGAAGAGATAGAAGAAGAAACGGGGATGCCCTTCGAGTTGATATAAATTTTGCGGATGTGGCGATAAACGAATTCTTCCCGACCGCGAAGGTCTGCCGATAGATAAATAGAAAGCAAGAGTACGTGCTCTGAACGTGCAAACTTGACGTGTTTCTTCTTTCTTAAGCTTTTGTTCACCATCTTCGCCATTCTCTACAGATATATGAGACATTTTATTGTAGCCAGCTTGTTATATCTTCATACCGTTGAAACAGAAAATTCTTATACACGAAAGTTAAACTACTTTTACTGTTTTACCACATTACACTAAAATCAAACTACATCATTTTTACTTCAATTGTTTCCGAGGTTTGTACCTGTAGATGTTTATGAAAATAGAAATTTTCACATTAACAGCGATACATAATTTAAATAGTTCCTTCATGAATTTATGAGTTTCAAATTGTTAATATAGGACATAGTAAAGTTAACTACGATTTCTTTCACAGCTATATTGATCAGTACTTCCTCGTTTTTAATCGTTTTCTTAATCGAACGAGACAATTTTCGTTTTTTGTACATCTTCATTTTTACATTCGTTTTTAGATTTTGATAACAGAAGAATTTAGTTTTGTTTCGATTTAGACGATATGAATGACACTCATATTTAATCGATCATGTATGAAATCTTTGTCAGGAAGTGTTATAATGCAAGGGATTAAATTACATCAATGCCATGGAATTCATAAGATAAAGTTATGCAACAATTTGCTATACAATTTATTAGGTGTTCAAATGAATAATCTAATCTTTCTTAGGCGGTTCAAAAATTAACAATAATACAATAATACGTTGACTATTGGAAACTGCATTTGATTTAGCGGAAGGCTGCATATAACTTCAAGAAATAATCGGTTCATTGGACTGAATAATCGCATAGATAAAGTGCATATCCGACGTTGTAATATTTCAGGCAAGAAAAAATGCTAACAAGGCATGTGAATCGATTTGTCGTTTTCTCGGTAAAGGTCTTATTTCCTACGATGTGTGTGCAGTTTCGATTAAAAGTAGCGATTTTAGTCTGATCGACAAACAAGGTTCCGGAGACCTACGGAAGTGCGACGACAATGATTTGGAGAGACTACTGGGTGAGCATACATCAGAAACGCAAAAACTATCTGAAGAGCAGTTGGGCGTAACGCAACAAACCATTTCGAATTCAAACCAAGAATTGGAACGAAAACATCCGTGTACTGGTAAAGGAGACTGTCGTCTTGTGAAATTGCTACATGACAACTGTCAAATGCGTTGTTTCTACTACGAAAAAGATCCTATTGTGGATGGAATACAGAAATGACTGGACGATTTCTTTATCTTGAAGAGATGAAATTTTTTCGAAATGGAATTCACCACTAGCCTAAAGAATGGTCTAAAGTTGGAGAAAGTAACGGTGATTAATGTGAATAAAAAATTTGTTTCACTTTTTTATTTAAATAATTCTGGAATGTCGCCAAAAATTTGGATTTTTCATTTGTATACCTAATATTACTATACTGCGGATTTTATGGGTTTATGACAGAAGTGAGTAGCTGACATACAAGATTGTGAATTTATAATATAATATAATATAATATAATATAATATAATATAATATAATATAATATAATATAATATAATATAATATAATATAATATAATATAATATAATATAATATAATATAATAATACTATTGCACTATTTTCAACCTATCAAAGTTGTTAAAAGTCTATCTATTATTAATTTGTTAATGTTTATGTAAAATGTTGAAATAAAATAAAAATCGATTGCCTGCACGATAGTAATAGTTCATCACTCTAAAATCATGAAATATATGCGTGGTTCTATAATGCATTCCATAAAGTGTATAATAGCAAATTAAATATATCATAAAATAAACTACTCTCGAATATAATTGCTGTTTCCAGCTTCACGAAACAGTAATTTAACCACAAAGGTAAGCATCGCGAAAATCAATTCACGAAAATCTATATTAACATCAGCAGAGTATTGAGACCAAACCACATTTAAACTTACAACACATGCACTTCCCACTCTACATAGATAAAAGTGTACATTACAATAGCATTATGTTAAATCTTCCAGCCAAAGAAAATGCAGCGATTCTAAATTCTGCTCGCTGAAAAGGAATAGAGGTCATTTAAATTTAACCACTAAACGGTGCTCGCAAATCTTCTTATTTAAATCCTTTAATGCTATTAAATTTGCGGATACATAGTCGACATTTCTGCTACGACAAATACGAAAGCTCGGGCACGATAATTCTCGGGTCGGGACATTTACGCGTGTTTAGAGAGCAGCCGCAATATCATTTCAAATATTATCGAACAAATATTCTCTCCGGCACGGCGGTGTTCTAACACGCGGCCGATTTACTGTCAATCTATCGCCTATCGCTGACAATATCGACAGTTTCACTGTAATCTTCGACGGACGCTCTAATTCAGAACGAGTCGCCGATGTAATATGAAGCGCATCGAGCGGAAACTACTAAAAATAAACGGTGCAATATTTTCCCGAATACTTTGGGAAATCGATCGATGGAAATATTCTCCGACCGATAACAGCAAAAAGTTTAAATGGCTGTCTGAATAATCGAGAGGAGAAACGCGACGTTCAGGAAACGTATTGGGTTTGCTCGAAACGTCAAAAAGTTTCATCGTTTCGTTTAAGGAGGTCTAAAAGCGAGGTTTACTTTTCAATAAATTTGTATTAACACATTAACTGCCACTCCAGTGCCCATAAAATACACTCATCATTGGAACAACTTGTTCAATAGTGTAACGATAGAAAGAATTTATTTTAGCAATTGATCTTATGAAGTGTGGCCCGTTTAATATACTGCTATGACAATTGATTTTCAAGTTTAAAAATTTCGTATCGATTGAAATTATTATTCAGCGTTATTAGGTACCGATTAATTATCTTTAAAATTATTATCACTATTTGTTATTTACGGGTTAAGGAACCGAACATTAAATGGATTTTAAAGTAATGACACAGTTTATTAAATTAGTATCACAGGTTATTAAGTTAATAATACAGTTGATTAAATTAGTAATAAATTAGTATTAAATTAGTTTATTGAATTAATAACATAATTTATTAAATTAGTAACACAGTTTGTTAAGTTAGTTACTCAATATCGTTCTACTACTAAATAACAGTTAAAATGACGATAAAGGTCATACATTTTTTAGTTCGTTATCTGACGAAAGTAAATTTATAAAAATACTAACGAAATCGGAAAGTTCATTAGCAGAAACATACATGTCAATCAAATTTTGAAATGATATTTCTCCTTTAAACTTGTCTCGTTTCGATGACACGTGACAGACATTTCCTTCATTCAAAATTTCTTTTCAGGATTTAATGTACAAACTTATAAATGAAATTATATTTGCCAAGTTAAACGTGACAAATAACGTTTTAATAAATTGTGACAGATTCGTGATATTAATTAGATAATTAATACATTTTCCCTCAATTAAATATTATAAAGTTCGGTTTCATTACAGTTTTATTATGACTTCGCAATTTTCACGTGCTTACAGATCAATGCTTGTAATAATGCTTGTAATAATTTTATAGATCAATGTTTATTAATTCAGATTGCATGTAGTATCGCTTCTTTTGATATTTAATGTTTTCAGTGTAATGACGAGTTGTATTCTTAATTTTTGATCGATTTATGCTTGAAAGTGAGAGAAGAATAAAATAAAAATTGTGATTTCTATGTTGTAATATTTAATGCATTTACGAGTCCCACAAAGGTATCCAATAAACAGCCTAATTATAATGTTTCGAATATCAAATTTTTTGCGGTTAAATTCTTTTTGAATTTCGTATCATTGCTAAATTAAAAATAAATTCAGCATTAGTAAACCAAACAATTTATTATCAATTTATTAACAATTTATATTTATTAACTACTGCAATTATTACTGAACAAAATATCATTTACACTAAGTTAATGTAATTAATGTTATATCTTCAATCATAATCGTTGTCAATAACGGTTAAATATTTGTTTTTATGTACTGAGTTTTACTGATTTTCATAACAATATCTATGAAATAGTAAATAATCAATTTATTTTTGTATCGATAACTCAGAACAAATAATCACACAAAAGAAATACAAAAATTACAAAAAATTGTTCGTTTTACAATTTAAATTGTAAAAATATGTTTCAACGTACGTCGAAACGAAATGTAAAATATAAGCCCAACAAATTCTGGAATACATAAATAAAAAGATAGGTGAAAAATGAAGTCCTTGGTACTTCCGAAGTTTAAATTTTTATGAAACGTGGAAATAGATGCAGGACATAAAAGGAACATCGATGGTAATCGAACATCGAACGCAAAACTTCAATTGTAGTTCATATCGGAACTTCCGTTGCAAGGACACGAATCATTCTACACATGTGGACAGAAGACACTTGACATAAATATCGACTAACACTTACTTCTTCCGTCCTCGATAAAACAAAGGAATGCAATCTTCTCGCCGACGCTCTTCCAACAACAAAGGCCCTTGAAACGCACTTTGTTCTACTTTCACGGCTATCAAGAATGCTTCAAATCTCTCTCTCTCTCTCTTTCTCTTTCTCTCTTTCTCTCTAGCTATTGAATCCTTAGTCGACACTAATCAAGTCTAACGTCGCGATAGAATCACACTGCAACACCTTTCGAGAATATTACAGCGCTGATTGTTCTAATCACAAATATTATACTACTTGATATCGTATATGAATCATCATCAACCTGCACATGCTTTTCACGGTTCAATAGCAAATGTTCGCGATTGTTACACAAGCTTTGATTAGAGCACTAGTCTCATAATTCCACAAAACAACAGAATTAAAAACTCAAATCCAGTCAGGTCTTTTTATTCCGCAAATTACTGAGATCATGAAGCTGCATTTGTGTGATAAAATTAAAGAACTTCATTTATCTTATTTTTTAATAATATCCTGATCACATATCAATTAGTGCACTTATAGGTTACAACTGAATAATTTTTCAATCAGATTTGAAAATTAATTTGTACGCTAATCTATTATGATTTCCTAATTTTAAAGAAAATGAAATGAAATCAATTAAATTAATTAAAATAGAACGTAAGAATGTTGAGAAAGTAATGTCATACGACTTCACTCTGCAATTTTTTAATTAAATTAAATAAAATACTTTAATTTTATAAAACTCTTGAAGTTGTTAGGGTGGCATTCAAAGTATCCAAGGATGTTTTAGTATTGATCTTGTTGCCTTATTTTCAACTTAGCAAAATATCGAACAAAAGGCACAATAACGTTTGATCACGAACCATACGAAATGACCCAGAAAAATCGAAGTCTCTGCAGTCTTCGCCACTGTCGCATGCACCGAAGTCATTTCGGGTTGCTACGACAGGAGTTCTAGGTTCGAGCAATTAAATTCTGATCGTCGAACACTTTTTCTGAAACAACTCGCATAACACTCGAACACTGGAACTATGTCACCACTTGTCATGCAATCGCTATTAGACCGAAGTCCGTCAAGTTGAACGAAAGGAGTTCACCGGCACAGTTGCGATGTTCTCGGCTCCTTTATCGCGAGAAGATTGTTATCGACAGGGATGGAATTCAACATGTACAGTAAATTCTCCCTAACTCTCCCTAATTCTGTCAGATCGTACACAAAAATGAATAATTTGGGAAGAGGAGATACGATTATTCGTATCCTCTTCCCAAATTGTCCACTTTTGTGTACAATCTGAGCGTCAATTAGGAAGAATTTACTGTACTCATCTACCTGTTAATTACAGTGGATATGATTACTTTCGGATCTTCATGCAAAATAAGAATTTTGTTGATTGCTATCTTATTTTATTATTCTAGTGTTCTTATATTTTATATTTTTTTCTTATTTCACGATTCATTTGAGAATCACGTGTCACTTCCTTGTTAGTGATTTTGAAGTATATTTAACACTAAAATGATATCCACGTACTTACTACAACACTTTTTAATATGTAGTTTAGGATAAACGAATCCATGTGTTCGAAAGAAGGTCAAAAACTGCGTGTATCCAGTTCTCTGTAATGTAGAAACGAAATTCAATGTGTAGAAAAATTTACTACACTCACGAGAGACTACAAGATAACACCGGAGAGTTGTATAAACATACTGATGCACATACGTATGTGGAATGTTAAAGTTTAATATTCATAAGGTGATAATTTCTTCGAATTTATGGAAACTGAGAAATATTCATATTCATGCTCCCCAATTTAACGACCGAATAAGACATCTCAAAGAGATTGAGAATATATAATATATTTGAAAAACAAAATGATTATTCACTTGAACATAGTCAGACAAATGCAAGGAGTATATGCCAGCAGCTTTCACCGAAAACAAATCGCACGGTCGCACAGGATAGAACAATCCAGGTGAAAGTGCTGACAAAAAGTTCAACTCTACTAGGTCAAGGTCCGATCATACTAAAGACTATCACTAGCTCTCTTCCCAAGGTACGAAGACTTCAAACCCCGGCACAAACCTGCTATCCCTGGCAAAAAGTATTCGATCACGTTTTAAAATGTAATGACATTTTCAAAACTGGACCAAATGGCTTGAATTTTTTTTTACTTGTTAAAACGACTAGTTTACAGTGCAATGATTAAAATTTTTCTGTTTAATTTTGCTGTTACTTGCAATGAGAAAAAAAAACGTGGAACGAAATTTAAAAAAAATAGGTTTTTGTTGTATATCTCGGTAACTTATATGCGTACTGAAAGTTTCATCGAAATCGATTAACGGTTGTTACAAGTTACAAACAATTGAAAATCGTGAAAATCGGAGGTTCTATCAGATCTCAACCAAAAACAAATAATTTTGGCATCTTTCAGAGGCCTGTAGCTTTAATATGCGTCAACCGATTTCAATCAAATTTTCTATAAATTTTCTATAAATTATTTAGATCTACAAAATGCATCTTTAAAATGTTCGTTCCAGGTTCAGATAAAAAAGTTAGAAAGCGGGTGCTTCTTATATGTATATTTTTTGTCATTCCAAATAATAGCATAATTAAAAAGAAGTATTTTAATCATGTTACTGTAAACTAGTCCCTGTAATAATTAAAGCAAAATTCGAGTCATATGATCCAGTTTTAAAAAAGTTATCGTGCCTTAAAAGATGATCGAATACTTTTTGCCAGGGGTTGTACTCACTAGTATTCTGTAATCGCACCTAAGGATCTCTGTATCATTCCATTAAAACGTTGAGTGTTTCCCCAAAGTACAGTGTTATAGTGTCGTGTCGACTGTATATTGAACAGATTAATTGTTACTAGGATTTTTAGAATACAAAAGAATCAGACAGATATTTCCAATGGTAATTTTTCACCTTCCAGTTTCTGTTTCAGTAATTAAATGGCTATTATATATACAGTAAATTCTCCTTAATTGACGCTCAAATTGCGCATAAAAATGGACAATTTGGGAAGAGGAGATACGATTATTCGAGCCTTGCGTCTCGTTTTTATAGTTGTTGACTACCGGCAACTATGAAAACGAATAAATAATAATCGAGTAATCGTATCTCGTCTTCCCAAATTGTCCATTTTTGTGTACAATCTGAGCGTCAATTACGGAGCATTTACTGTAGTGGGAATTATTGGGGTTGATATTGAGTAAAATCAACTAATTACACTTTATCCCATCTGCAGTCAGCGAGGACGTCTTTCTGTCACTGGCAATCTACACTACCGCCACTAACAATCTATCACTGTCACTAGCTACCTGCACTGTCACTAGTAATCTACACTGTCACTAGAAATCTGCACGGTCACTAGCAATCTACGCGGTGACTAGCGACCTGTTAGAGGGAACTCGCGCGCGTTTCGAGAGATCGCGAGCACTGACCCGGCTTCGGGATTGTCGTGTAGCACTCGACATCATGAATATATCGCCCGGCCACCTGTCTGTCTCTCTACCTGTTGACCACGCCGTGCGGGCGTCGTGCGCCTCGTGGATCCGACAAAGACAGCTGCAGGGACAATGAAACATCGTGGAGGAGGGGAACGAACGCGCGAGTAGGGAGAACGATGAATTAAGGGAGTAGGAGATGAAAAAAGAAGCTGATAGGAGGGCCGAGTCCGAAAGTACAGGGAGAAGGGGTTAGCACGAAGGGAGGAAGGGACGAGCACCGGTGAGATGGAACAGCGTCTCTTTTCCACGTGCTCGTTTCACGTGGCCGCTGCGGGACGGTGCAGGAGCAGGAAGAAAGGGAAAGGCTCTCTCTCGGCCTCTTTCTCTCTCACCTTCCAGCTGTCGACCCTCTCGTCGGGGGAACCATTGCAGGAGAATGATGCACTTCCGCCCTCTAATACGCTCTTCTTTCCGTCCCGATGCCTCGGATTAATTTCGACCGCGTTTCGCGTGTGCGATCGCCTTTTTTACGCTGCAAGAGCGAACGAATTGCTTGATTCTAACACGTGTTCAACGAGAGGTCAATTACCTCGCTGGATTTAGACAAGATCTTTTCTTGCGATGGTAGAAAGTGCCGGTACGGAAGGAATGATTTTGTTTTGAACGCGGTATGAAGAGAACTGGAAGACACTGGGATGGTTCTAAATTGTCGATTTTGTATTCTTTCTAGACTTACGTCATATTGACGCGGCACAACGGAAGAGTCTCCCAAAATGTGATTATTCTTTTGTCTGGATTGGAAAAGTTTAAAAGATTTATATAGCGTCACACATGTCTGATGACTACGATTTTGTATTTCAGGCGAAGAACATCGAATTAATTTTGTGAACATAATTATTTAAAATTGTAACACATGCCATGATATTTAGCGAATTTAGAGATTCTCTTTGACAACATTTTTGTCATATTCTATAAAAATCATATTCTTCAAAATGTCAATTAGAATCAATGCAAGCATCAAGGCGATTAGCAATGCAAGTGATACATGCGTGAGTGTTTCATTTCAATTCTGTCAAGTAACCTTTATATTTTGATAAAGAAGGAAGATAGCAAAAATCATTTCTTTATCTGCGTACCAAACAACATTTGTGCGAAACGTTTTTTATGCAACATGTAGTTTAAAAGACAAATTCCTTATTTCAGAAATTGCTGAAATCTACGCCAGTGAAATTTGCTCTTTCCTAGTTCCAAAAAGTACTACAAAAAGTGTTCAGTATTTCTGCAGCTTTCGAATGATTTATTATGAAGAAGCTACATTAACCCCTTTACAGTAAGTTTACAATTAAACTGTCATTAGTTTGTTGCATCGCAGACGCTTCACCTTCCGCCGGCAATCATCGAGACGAATAATGAGTGTGTACGCAGGAAACAGCCTAATCGCAGAAATTAAAAGCTAATTATTATCGAAGCCATGAAATCCCCGGATATCGTCCAATTTAATTCGAGAATATAAACGTCGATAACTGCAAGGAACAAACGGTATATTTCAAGAACGTTCAATTTCTTAAGACCACTTCGTTCTCTACTTTTGCTCTCTCGGACTGAAATTACAGATCCTCGAGAACGGAACTCGGTTTGTTCGGTACGCGTTGGCACTCAACCAAATAAAATGATATCGATCCGGGGAATTTCGTATTCCTACCATAATCTTTCACCGTAATTCCCTTCATCGTCGGCCTTAATGAAATCTAAACAAAACACCAATAGTTTAACGCTGATTATAGCACAGCTTGAATCAACGCAAGAAATCGTTTTACCAGCAGAACTTCTACCTCCTTTTACCCCTTTTTAAATACTCGCCGAATGATATTCGCTTGATCAGCGGGTTTAACGTTCCGGCTGATTAAAGTAAACCGAAACCTTTACTCGTGCACGAATTAAATCGAAAGTCATCCTACCGGCTAACCCACATTTCAATTTACTTTCTCTTACATTCCTATTAAGCGTACCATAGAAAAATTTTCACGCGAGGAATACGCCGCCGTGTTATTTCCATCGACCGTGCCCGATCCGCTACGAATGTTACCGAGGCGCTCTTTTTTTCGCTTTGCGATCGACGCATCTGATAGGCGGATACACGCGGAGGTTATAAATATTATCCACAGATTAAAAGATACATGAAATGTTCTCATAACTGTGGCATTGTCGTCCTTTGATGTGATTACGTTTTGTCCTGTTAAGGGTTGGAACATTTCGTCGCGTTCAAACGTTACTCATATTTTAAAACGACAGCAGAAGTAACTATTTTATCGATTTCGATTTTTGTCGTTTTTTTACTTTTTTTTACTTTTTTAAATGTTCACTATATCGCAAGAAATCTAATATTAATAGAAATATATATATATTTAAACACTAAGGGTAGATGTCCCAGTTTCCGTGCCTGTCTCAATTTCCATGTTCCCGGTTTAAAAACATATAAGAAAAGAAAGGTTTTATATATAAATTGATGACCTATATTTTCTTATTACGTTCACCTATCAGCGTGTAAAATTCAGGGAGAGGTATCAATCTATACATAAAATTTTTCTTTTCTTATACATTTTTAACCAGGCTGCACGAAAATTGGAACAGGCACGGAAAGAGTAGACTAAGGTACACTATTACTTTCGATGAAATTTTCAGTATGCGTATAAGTTATCAAGATCTACAAAATGCATTTTTAAATTTTCGTTGTAGACTCAAATAAAAAAGTTAAAAAACGTGAGTTTTTAGTTGTTTTGTTATTTCAAGTAATAGCAAAATTTAAAAAACGAATTTTAGTTATTGTCTAACAGACTAGTCCATCTATCATCTAAAGAAATTCAAGTCATTTAGTCCAGTTTTAAAAAAGTTATGCTGTCTTAAAGGGCATCCACAAATATTTGTCTTTGACTGTATCTAAATAATACAGTGAATAAATAATAGACCGTTGTACAAAGCAATGTTCGGATAAGGGAGTCTTTATTGTACATTTAATAACTTAAATATAATCTAGCAAAATTCTTCATCTTTTCTAATATTATTTGTATTCCATCTATTCGGTTTTGTTGCAATGTCTATTTATTATCGAACGACAGAGTCTTGAAGCATATTGAAATTATTTAAGTATTATTTACGAAAAGACCATATCAAAAATAAAAAATAAACAAACGTTAATTTCCTCTGCGAACAATATTGATCACATTTATTTTACATATTATATCTTACAAATATACACGAAAAGCCATAGTTTAAATTTTGCAAAATATTTAATATCTTACAGTACACAAACTAGGAAACTAAAAGTTAACGATTTCAAAGTAAATAATTAGAAAGTGCAAAATACATACTGTTTCAGTAGCAAGTAGAAGACATTCCTTCGAAATCAAATCGTGATTTGCACCGGAAACGAAGATCAATGGCAATTAAGAACGTCTTCAAAGGCTTATTCAACCAACAGATTCTTCGAACCATGAATTACCATACATCCTCCAGAAATCCACAATGCTCCCACTTCCTTCAAGGCGAATTGAAACCGCCACGGTTCCTCGACTTTTCCCACGCATCCCGTATGCGTGACCAACTTTTCAGGAAGCGGGCGGAGGTGTGTCGTGGTCACACATGGTAGTATGTGGTTCCCAAAAAAGGTAGGTTCGGAGCGTATAATCATTTCCACGTGGGCAAGCACTAACCTACCTGCGATAAAGGGTGTCACTCGCGTGAATAAAGATTAAACTCCTAGAAAATTTGAACGCGTTATATTCAAATACAAGCTGTCTGTATCTACATTTACAAAAGACAGAAAAGCTACTTAAAAGTTCTTTTTTAAAATAATTTTAGTTAATCCAAAGTAACGTGTCGATTTTCTTCGATTAATTGAATCTGCATCATTCTAAACTGCAATTATTCATTTTTGTTTGAAATGCATAAAATCCACGATATAGCAGTACACCAGAAATTATTTCGCACTTTTAATATAATACAATAAATTATATAGAATAACAGAGTGAACATAATACACTAAATCCTCCACATTGCTAGCATTAAAAAAAATATAGGAAACAATTTAAAAAGGTAAAGACGACAATACAATTATCCAAAACCCTCTATTTATAAAAACATTAATACAGCCACATTATGGTATAAATTTTTCAGCTCCTTCAAAAATAACAAAGGTATCTAAGATAAAGTAATTACTAAATTGCGAGTCTTCATGCATTTATGGCAGATGCAGATTTTTAAAATGCAAGAAGACATATAAATTAACAAGGTCTAATAGCATTTTCATTTTATTTTCACAATGAGTAATTTGCATAAAATGAGTACTTGCATAAAAATTTGCATTCTGGTAATTACTCCACACGATATAAGAATGCATTTACGTTGGAGCTACGATAGATGATAAGAGCGTTGATGGAAACAAAGCGTAGAAATGCATTCTATTGTCCTACATGAAACTGTTCGCGATGGAGCAGCGAGCAGAGCGACATATATTTTTTGATATATCGTACTGCTGAACTTGAAAACAATAATAAATTTTCTGTAAAATCACTTATCTTTGAAAAAATCTTATCTTTTTAGCTGTGTCGATCAAACTTTAAGACCAATTTCGTAACGATTTTAGCGGCAACACTGTGTATAGTTTCTCCAATAAAAATCTTTTATAATTATTCAGAAATGCGTGAAATTTATGAATACGTCCCACAATTTATTAAAATCGTAACAAGACATAAAGTTCCAGTTATTGAATTACTTTAAATAAAAAAGATATGTTTAAGAAGTATTATTGTTCTTCTGTAATTTAGACGAGTTTTATGAACACAATAGTTTAGCCTTGATCAGATTTTACTTTAAAAAAAACTTTAATTCAACTCTATATCAAACTTTATATCAGAAATTCAAGAAGTTAGTTTCCGCATTTTATCGGTCTTAAGAAGTTAAAGTTTTGATTCGACTATAAAAATTACAGATCAAATGTTATTGAAAAAATTCAATATCTTTAATTTAATAATGTTGTTGTTAGATATAAGTAAAATTATTCTAAGGGCACAGTAACCAAGGGATGGCACAGTAATTGATATATTTACCCTATCTATGACTAAGAGAAAGGTTGACCTAAATGCTTAGTTTTCGGAACGGTAACCATTGATGCCGACTCTCCACTACCCCAAGGGAGAAAACTAGTAAAGTCCACCGAAATAGGCAACTCTGCAGCGGTAGCTGAACCGGGGACTGCGTGAAGGCTTTCAGTACTCTCGGAAACTTGCGTCTACGTATAATGCGCACAGGATTTCGAGACGGAAGAGGGTGGGCAGCGGTCGTCGTTGACGAGTTAATACCGACCCCTTCGAAACTTGTTGCACGTTGCCAACCGTGTCTCTTCTGTCTGTGTATGTGTGTTCCGTGGGATCGCATGCGAAATGGGTGGATCGGTTCATGGACAGGGGCGGGCCATGAATGCAAAGCGGCGAATTCTGCTCGCAGGAAACGGCGTTGATACGGGTCCGTCCCTCCGCAACGCTCCGCATCGCTCCGCGTCGCAACCAGGACGAGAGGGTCCTCAATGAGGCCGTTGAAATTTCGCCGGAGTTTGCCTGGAATCGGATCGAAAGCTGCGGGATTGCTGGACTGATTGAAGAGGAGATGCAATGCGGTTTCTGAGACGCGCAGGTTCACGCCTAGACGTGTTTCTGCGGACGGCTGAAAGCTTAACGGTCCCGCGTCGGTTATGTCAAGGTGTCGCCCCGAAATTGGCTCGGAACGAACCATTCACTGTGTGGGTGGCCCATTGACCGCAGTTGCAAGCAGGTGTCTAATAACCTGGCGATGAGTTTCAAGCGTGGCTGATGATTGGAAAGAAACCCTATACACCGGTCCAAGAGGTTCCCGAGTTTTATTATACCAGCCGTTCTTACGCCGCTGTGTATACAGCGTCAGATTTTGTAATGCAATTTGGTTTAAACAATAGTGAAACAGTTGAGGTCACGAAGTAGGTTAGGCTCGTAAAATATCACAAAATTAACCCTAGAAAGATAACCATATGACAACGTACGTAAAAGATAACCATACGCTTCAGAGGCGCATGCTTTTCTAAGGCGTCAATTTTATACTAACAATGGATATTTATTTAAGTTAATCTAGTCATTTTAAAGGTTTGGCATTATTGTAAAAATAAAATGCATTTATATTATATTTTTTTATATTTTAAGTAATTTTAAACTTAAATCACTAGACCTCTATGAAAAATTAACAAAAATCAACAGTCTTCGCAGGCGCCTCTGCGACGTAGGTTATCTTTCTCGGGTTAAAAGCGTTTTTGTAGCTGATGGACGAGATTCAGAGAATGTCGCACAGTAGTCGATTTGACCCGAAATATTTGTTTTCCTAGATAGTGAAATGTGTGGGGAATAATGTACCAATCTTTTATTTTTTTTTTAGGCAATTCTGACAGCAGTGACATGACTGACTCTGCTTTTGTTCCGAGCCACTCATGAAAGCACATTTCGTTTGCTATCGATTTTTCAATGTTTTAAGAAAATTTTACAGATTGTTGCTCATGGGAGATTTTATGATAGGTTTAAACTACAGCCTCATGCAGATGTTGCCTCATTAACATGCATATTTGCGTAGTTATTAATCTTCGAAAACGGAGAATAATCTACTCATATCCTGTGCAATTTTCAAACTTCATTAACGATTTTGTTATACTTTCGAGTTCCTCCGAGCACTTTTATTGATACCATTGTATTCGGGAAAGATTCATGATTACAACGGCGTTAAAATTTTTTCCGGATTCTTCCGGTTAACAGTGCTACAGTTAATTGACGTTGAAATGTCGCAGCATTTTGCGCGTAAGCTTGCGGAATTCTTTCAAATAAACATACTATTTGATACCCGAGTTTTACACATAGACACCGATTGCGATAAAGATAATATGGAGAATTAAAAAGTAAGAAGTATAAATTATAATATGGTTTCCGGTTCATTCCATTTGGGTGAATATTAACAAAGTTATGGGAGTTCAAAGATTAAGTTGCTTTTAAGATAGTCATGCCCGGCTTTTCGGCTCAAACTGACGACTGTGCGTCATTGAATCAGTGAACTTTCTGTCAAGGTGTACTCTTTTTATTGTTTGATTTACGGGCCAGACTCGAAGAAGGTTGAGTACCTTTTATTTAAATGGCAAAATCTTCGAACATTTTTTTAAGTAACGTTGAACACGAAACAAACGTAACTTCTAAATTTTCGTTATAGGCTCAAATAAAAAAGTTAAAAAAATGAGTGTTTTTAATTTTCTTTCGTCATTCTAAGCAATAGAAAAATTTAAAAGAAACATTCTAGTTATGGTCTAGTAGACTGGTCCCCCCTATCATCTAAAAAAAGTTTAGATCGTTTAATCCAGTCTTAAAAGGTGTCCGAATATTAATCAGAATCACTGTATATGGTTTGCATAATACATCTTACAATTAGTGCAATATTCGCATGAAAACTTAACTAAATGCACTTAGCTAGGCGAATTAATAATGAATAATTAAACGAAAGACCATACGCACGAACATAAAATCGGATTCTGTTAGTAAACCTGCGTGAATTCGAGGCTTTAACGTTCGCCCACATTATAATTAGTCTAGGTTTCCCTAGTAATCTTCTTATACGTGCCTGCACGATTAAGTTCATTAAATGGGTAAATGAAAGGGAAATTTTACTCAGACAATTATCCCGATTCCCTTGGAAAATTACATACCAATCTTGTTACATACCGACGAAGGGATGTTATCTTAAATTCTATTAACAGTGTGTTTCGTGGTTTGTGATTTCATCATTACCAATATGACTTTTGATTCGTGATTTTATCATTGCGATTTTTGGTTTGTGATTTTATCATTACCGATGCGATTTTTGATTTCTGATTGTATTATTAACGGTGTTATTTTTCGCTCCTGATTTTATCATTAATCAAATTTACGTAATCTCCATAAATACAAATGTTTTAAACTCATAAATACAATACATTTTACAATAAATTGTATGTAAACTTTAGGCTAAAAAGATTCTTCTCCTAAAAATATTCTTCAATATTATCGTCTTACAATTAGTTGTGTGCTGACTCAGCAGAATTCTACATAATGAACCAGACTGCGAATTTAGCCGAATCGAGTGAAGCAAATTGGCATTGTGGCGGAGATAGCGACCATTCGTCTACGGGTACAAATGTTTACTTCTAACTTTTCAATATCGCTGACAAAATCCACGTTTTTGACGCAATTTTATCTCCTATTTAATCATTCACATTGATATCTTATATTACGCTCATTTCTTCCAACAATAATAAGTCTGTGGCAACTCTTACTACGCTCTCATTCTAACATACATTACGACGTTGTAACACTGTTCTCGTTCATTCTGATCATCAAAGCAATGTTCAATAATGTTCGAAAATAGTTTATCGCATCTTCTAGAGAACACGCTGTTGCGAAAGCATGTTCAATATGAAGTCATCACAATGCAAAACTGGCCTAACAAGAACAGCCCTTACGAAACAATAGAAGAAGAAAGCGTGTACTGCGGAACCACTGAACGAAGTAACAGAGAAGAGTCGACCTTGGTAGTCGTCAATTGCGCGATAGAAAACAAATGTAAACAAATAAATAAATGTAAATAGATGTTCGCAAAATTAAGTAACTTATTCAATGAATAATATAGTTAATTCTTTCCAATTGTCCTTCAGCTTGTAAATAAAAATGGACAATTTGGGAAGATGAGATACGATTATTCGAGCCTCGCGACTCGTTTTTAAAGTTGCCAATTGTCCACAACTATAACAACGAGACGCGAGGCTCGAATAATCATATCTCCTCAATTGGAAAGAATTTACTGTATTATTCATTGGATAAGTTACTTAATTTTACTAACACCTATTTACATTTATTTACATTTATTTATATTTGTTCGAAGGATTGTCTGAATGACAATTGCGGAGAATTTACTGCACATTGAAAAACGTCAATACTTTCGTCGAGTCCTGTGGTCTTTGCAGACAACGCACATATAAATTTGCTGGGTGGCAAGATGTATACGTGCACCGCACAGAGAGGAGTGAACACATTGACCAAGTTTTGGCACCCAGTGGAATTCTACAGTTCACCGTTTAGCCCGTGGCAACAATCACCTGTGCCGCCCGACGAGGTATCTGCAGACCCCGAAAACCGGACCGGACAGTGGACCGAAGGATTCGGGCGAACAAATTGCCGCGAAAGGAGAAACGAGGCCGGAAGTGACACGATCGTTGTCAAACCCATTGTCTCGGCTTTAGCGGATGCAGTCAAACGTCGGGGCCAGGCCATTTAGGCTCATCCGCTTTAATTGGCTTCGTTTGTAATTACGTTGGAAGTGGCTTGCGACGGGGCAGCACTGTCAGAGACAATAAGAAGATGGGAAACGCGCGGGGGTGGCTGGCTGCGACTCGAAATACCTCGAATACTGCACGTTGACGTGGATTGCGGCCTGAAGAGATCGTGGAAGTGGGTTAGAGGAGTGCAGCCATTGTGAGAGCTCCTCCTAGCCCGGAAAGCCCCGGTAGAAGTTCGCCGGTTGAAACAAAAGCCCCGACCCCTCGTTTCCCTCTTTCTTTTATCGTAGTTGGGTATTCGATGCCCGATCATCGCCCCGCGCTACGCTACAGTTCAAACATTAACCCCTTGCCGGATCCGCGGCAGGATCATCTCGACCCTATATTTTATCTATCGAGCAAACGAGAAATAAATCGCGGTTTCTTTGTGGCGCGATGCCCGCATGCCTTCGTGCGAAGTGCAGGGGTTGTGGCGGGAAGTGAAAGCCGGGTTTAGGGAAGAGACGCGCGAAGAACTCGGGAAAATGCTATTCCTGTTCAATTTTGAATGTATACTGTTGCGAATTCCTTTAAAGGATAACTTCATTCTATAGAATTTTCGGGAAATGCAAATTTTTATTTCTGGCATGAATCAAGCCTCAGGGTTTTAAAAATAAGGTACAATATGTTTCATAGTGAGGAAAAGGTTTTAAATGCGTTTCATTATTATTGATGATTATTAGTTATGTAAGTTATTGCTATCTGACGCTACAAAAGAGGCTTAGATGTCATCAAAATCAGTAAGGAAAGAGATAAGAAGTATATCAATATAGAAGATTAACTGTCTCGCGTCGCAGCATTTTATTTGTAACAGTAAGCTAAGATATACCTATTATGAAACATCGATCAATTGTCCTCTCCTTGAGACAGTAGTATAAATAATACAATACAAAATAGAGCATATGAAAGTGGATTTTAAAGTTCTATCCATATGTTTTAATATTGTTCTTTACAAATTCGCTTATAGAGATACTGTTACGTAACAATCAGCTGTAACAAAAAATGTTTATTCGAACCCGGATGTTTTTAAATAAGAATGTTTCTATGCAATTTGTCCCCGTATTTTGTTTTTTAATAACAAGAGGACTTCTTAATAATAGCGTTTTTTAACAACAACCGAAGTAAAGGAAAGTGTTTCTTTGGGAACAACATAGAAACAAATATTGCTTTTGGAAATACATGATCAAAATACAGTGAGACCGAGTCTGTTCACAGTACGTTAATTCTTGTGACCATTTCGGTCTCGTAATGTTTCGCTGAGCACGCAGTACTCGCTTTGTGAATTTCTTATTTAATGGACCGTATTATGGAGACATTCGCGGCGCAATTTCGTCTACTTTCGATCTGCCATTTTCTGTTAAATGCGTGCAACGATGCCGGCCAACTGCACGTAAACGCATGTATAACATGTATCGTGCGAGCAGCGCGCACCAAGATTAATTTAATGGAATCGTTTAAAAACTGAGAGTCAAAGGATTAACATAAATTATATTCATGTACGGGTTTCGTTGTTTAACCATGAAAAATGGAACGTGTAATTACAAACGAGAGCTACCTCACAAAGGAAAGTGATCCCGAAAAGGAAACCCATTCGATACCTTTTATCGATTGGATACCCTCATTAGAGAACTGTGTGTAATTATTAATTTACCTTTGAAAATAAGTCTGTTCTTCGAAAAATCAGAAGTTGTATATATATATACAGGGTGTTCCACAATTATTTTAACAGCCGAAAATGAGGGGTAGCTGAGGCCATTTGAAGTAACTTTTTCCTTTACGAAAATGCAATCTGCGGCTTTGTTTGCGAATTATTAACGGAAAACACTGACCAATGAGAGGTGACGGCGCCAAGTTCGAGATCCCGCAGCACGAGGCTTTGACAGATAGTCGGGACGGACTCGAGCCGCGTTCGAAGTATCGAACAAATCACGAAGCGACAACTTCCGGACTTCCTTTACTACGTAACAGTGATATTTTTAAGAAAAACGCTGTTCACCTTTACTTTAGAACGTCTGAAGAATATTTACTAATTTTTCGGACTCGAAATAGTAAGTAATTTAAGCGTGACGGCCGTTTTAAGTGTACAGTGAAGATTAACAAAGTACGTAAATGATATTTTAATTTAAATAATTCCGTGTCCGAACACAGTTCAACGAATGATTCGCAAAGCTAATTTAATAAATAATAATCGTGTAAGAGATGTGTTTATTAGAGAAATATGAAGAATATTATCAATAACCTTGACATAACCTTGACATAACCTTGGCATGTCAAGGTCAAATCAAGGTTACGTCAAGGTCATGTCAAGGTTACACCAAGGTCATATCAATATCATATTAAGGTTATGTCAAGGTCTTGCCAAGGTCATGTCAAGGTCTTGTCAAGGTCATGTCAAGGTCATGTCAAGGTCTTGTCAAGGTCTTGTCAAGGTCTTGTCAAGGTCATGTCAAGGTCATGTCAAGGTTATACCAAGGTCATATCAAGGTCATGTCAAGGTCTTGTCAAGGTTATGTCAAGGTTATTGATAATATTCTTCATATTTCTCTAACAAACACATCCCTTATACGGTTATTATTTATTAAATTAGCTTTGCGAATCATTCGTTGAACTGTGTTCGGACAAGGAATTATTTAAATTAAAATATCATTTACGTACTTTGTTGATCTTCACTGTACACCTTGCTTAAAAATTTCATATGTTGACCTTGACGTAACCTTGACATAACCTTGACAAGGCCTTGATATGACCTTGATATGACCTTGGTATAACCTTGACATGACCTTGGTATAACCTTGACATGACCTTGACGTAACCTTGATATGACCTTGACATGACCTTGACATATCAAGGAGCTCTTCATATTTAAATATTTGTACGTTAACCACAATTATAATTAAGGTTGATACTGCAAACAACGTTTAATGTTTGAACCACAGCTTTTGCAATTTCATAAGCATTATAAACAATAAAATAAGAGTGTAGCATAATAAGTAGACCGCAGTTTCATACATTTGTAGTGAAAAATGAATAAATGAAACTTAAAAGTAAAACGATTAACAGAATTTGAAAATATTTGTATGTAATTTTTTACTCGCTAACATTACTAAGCGAAGATATTTTTACCTGTCCAGTAACAAATGTACACTACAATCATTAAATTCTTTTTCCCAATAGTTCAAACTTGAAACAAATATTATTCTTAAAACAAAGAATTTCACACTCTCTGCCTCAATCAGACACTCTGTCCAATTATAATTAATATTATCAATATCGTGCAGGTACTTAACACTTTTTATTCAGAAAATTTTTTCGGATCAGCTACTGGAACGTATTTACTTTAATAAAATATAGAATGTTATCATTAGACTGTGGATTTTTATGCAAAATAAAAATTGCCTGCATCAATTTCAGGACATAGGAGCCAATCACTGTCTTTTTTCCTTTTGTTCATGATCTTAATAAATTCAAATTAATACATCAATGTCTACTCTCCACCTAACCCTGGAAATAGTAATCCTATTTGAACAGAATTTGTTATAAGATTACTGACTATTGATTCAGATCAAACGAAACAAAAGTTTTTAATTTTCAAAGTGCTAGAATTATTTCATCTAAGAGGATTGCGACATAATCATTTGCGAACTATTACCTCGGGTAAAAATATGCAACGTTAAGTAAACGTTACAAATAATATTTTCGTTATTTGTTGACATACGAGTTAATGATTTCGGAACGACTCATTAGATTTGAAATAGCCGCGGATTTAAGGGCTAAGCCGCATAGGCGTCATCTTCTTCTGTCTAGATAATCGACGTCGACGCCACCTAATTGTCCCTTTGTCTTTCTCTCTGTCTTTGTCTCTCTCTTTCTCTCTCTCTCTCTACCTCTCTCCCTCTCTTTCGAATTCGTGTCAGCCTTCTAACAGAGGCTTGTAATCCAGTGGAGTTCACAGAGAGATATCTAATCGATCGTGGCACTCAACAACGGCCTCAAGATCTCGCAATTACACGGCTTGCCCGATTTACCTGTTACCGGCGTGAAATATCGGAAAACTTCCTGGGGAGATTACGGACGCTGGCAATTTATTGGGTCCGCGATTTGGGAGACGCTGCCAGGTTCGTTGTCACGAAAGCTGAACAATGGAACCGACTATTTTTTTCCGATATCGAACTGTCTCTGGAAGAAGTTATCGACATGGTTGCCATATTAGCAGTAATAAAGATAATTAGGAAATATTGGGTTGTTTCGAAAGTAATCTTGCTTTTTCTAGGGAAAATGAAAGATGATTTTTAATATTAGGAGTGTGCATTGACCACATTGTTATAACGGTTATTCGGAAATATAAGTACTAATAAAAATGTCTTTCCCCCTTCGATAATTGTACATAACAGTTAGTTCACAGAAAAGTTGTACACAAGATAAAAATATTCTTAAATAATTCTAATTTTTTACAGATTTGTTTCTATCCTAGTAATTTTTGTTAAAAATACATAAAATCTGCAGTCTGTAATCTTTTATCATGTTTCTCATATTTGCGAAATCGTATGCTCGTAGAAGCTCTACTCTTTACAATAAAAAGATTTAGTTAGATGTGAAACGAAATTACTGTTGTAAGAATCCAATAATTGTACTGTGGATTTTTATGCAAAATAAAAATTGTCTGCAGTAATTGCGAGATACAGGAGGTACATAAACATTTATTTCATTTCCCAAACATTTTAATGAGTTGAAAATAAAGCAACAGTATTTTTAGATTCTTCAAATATTCTCACTGTTTTGTATTTCACCTAATCATATCGTAGGAGAAAATTGCCAATATGATACCACTTAAGAAATTTTTGGTCTTCGAGGAATGGTATACTATTCTATAAAAGTCAAATGAAAGTCTGACATCTTCTAATACTTTTTAAGTAGTTTCAAAAGGTAGAATATTACAGAAATAATAAGTATTAAGTGCGATTCCGATTTCACGTAAAATGACGTTAGTTTGAAATTAGATTATCCGCGTTGTTCATACTAATGAACCGATACACAAAATAACTATTTATTTAGTATCCATAAAAGTTATATCAAATTGACAGAATGTTATAATAGCGATTGAAATTAAAAATCGGAATTTTAATTGTAGTGCACGTTTTACAATTTTCTTATAAACGAAACTATGCTAACCACTGCTAAAACTATTGATGTACTGATTTCAAATAGGTGTGTGACTGACGATCGTCATCAAGTTGAAATTATGCCATTTTTCATGATTTCAAATTATGAATAATTTGATAGTACCGAAAAATTCGATGCATTTCTGTCAAATAATTTCTGATTTAATACAAAATTACTTTATGAAGTCAGAATGAAATTGTATGTTCATAGAAGTACTAAAGAGACAATTTTCAGTTTCACAGATGTAGTAGCGCATGAAAGACAAATTCAAGACGAGACTAAGAAGATTAAGTCTAATAACATGTATCTAAAACTGAAAAAGTAAGAAGAAAAAATTTAACAATGACTTAAAATTTTTAAATAATTTCCTTATTAATTCATATTACCTGTACCAGGTGAATCTTTTCGTCATAAGTACATGTAATAAATTAAAATGACGCATGATCGCGTAAAATGTATTGATGTGTCAGTTTGAAAAAATGTAATACTATATTTCAGCTTTACTCGGACAAATTCCTCAAGATATGAAATAAAGGTCAGTTTATTTTTCGCCAATATGAGAGTTCGTTATTATAACCATGAATTTTTATGAACACTTACTGTACCATTTATAACTAATTCGGCAGGATATCCTTGTCGAATACTAGATATTCAGAAAATAAATCCTTAATTTCCAATGTACACGCAAGAAGAGTGTAAATCACTCCCCTGCTGAATCTATTTCCATAAATTTCCATTACATAATAACCTCAGCTGTTAGAAATATCACTTGTTATAACGTTCCAACACTTTCATCTTGTAATCATAACTGTTTTTCATTAAATCCGAAAAGAAAGATCGTGCGTCTAAAATACGCTTACTTTCCTCTTCATTTTAATATAATTCCCAATTATGTCGTGAATGAATAAAGCAAAACGAAACGTAAATAGCCTTTCCTTGTTAATTATCTAGAATAATTAATTTATAACAATTTATAATAACTAACGAGTTATAAGCATTAATCATTAATCAAATTGCTTCCTGCTCAACTTTGATTTCAGCGAAATAACAAAACGAAAACTTGTGTCAACTATTTATGTTATTTTCTACTTTATTTAATCATTTATTTATTCATGACGTAATCGGAAATTATACTGAAGTGAAAAGGGAAGTAAATATGATCTCCAAACACACGATTTTTCATTTCAGATTTAAATTACTATCAATTAGTTATAATAACTAATGAGTTATAATCGTTAATCATTAATTAGATTACCTTTTGCCCAATTCTGCCTGAAAATAGATTCAATAGATGATTCAATGGATACTGTAAATTTCACTTTTATGTTAATATTCTGTTCCATCTTTAGTGGTTCTCAAACTAGCAAGTGGAACATATAAAACGTAATGGTCTGTTTACTACACCGATTTACAGGTAGAATAAAATCGCGTAATCGTTCATTTGCATAACACAGCTTCAATTTCTCTACCTTTCATAATGCATTATCTTGCTGTATTCAAATAATTCCCAAGACCTCCACATATTTTTACGTAAGGATTGAGACAATGTTAATGATTTAGGAAACATTGTTAAAGATAAAGACTTTTTAACTAAATATCAGGCCTAAAGAACAGAAATATTTCTTGCAACAGCACTATACGTAGTATTATTTATATTGTTTGCGTACTCTGTATAAACATTCCATAAAGTATTAATTAAATTAAAATACCGTATGTTTCTAAATAATATTTAATTCGCTTCGAGGTCGATATTAATCATCTTTTAATTTAAAAATATTAATTTCGATAAAAATTATATTTACTATGATTTTCAGTTCGATTTTAACCCCACTTTTAATAAAAACAGCTCCGACTTCTCTTCCATTTTTTTATTGAAATATACGCGGCCTTAACAAGAACTGTTTACATATGGTATTTTGTTGTCAGTACTGCCATCGAATTGATTTTGACAGCTCGTGTCCATAAATAAAGGTACACAGTCGACGATATCAGTCTTAAAAACGTGCATAGAATGCAATATAGCGTATTGTGGGATGCGCAGCGTTTGAATTCAAGGCTCGGTGACCAGAATCCTGTTTTCGTTTCATTATACCCGTTTATGTGACTATGCTCGTTCAGGCAAACCGGGGCTCGATACAGCTATCACGCTCGGCCAATATTCGTCGACCACTCGAAAACAGACATTTTTGAGAACAGTTGACCACGATGGATGCTTTAAAAATTCGATTTCGCCGAATCGATACGGGAACAAGTGTCATAAGCGCTGCTGCACTCATTTCTGCGCGAATGCTTTGGACGATCACGCCGGAAACATAAATTTGTATTGCATCGCGAACTTTTTCCACTTTATTCTAAATGCATCTATATTGGATTTTTATTGAAAAGGCGTAATTATAATAATATACATTCTGTTATAATGCCTCAGCACTCACGCCAAATGTACGAAACCTGAACGTACAACACATATTACATAATATACGTACGTAATATAGTGTAAACAATAATAATATTATATTATAAATAAAAAGTAGATGCATGTGCTCGAATCATAATCACGAATTACATTGATAGATTAACAAATGCCTTTATATTTTCAACAATCCGTCAGAAAATTAATACTGTTTATACTGCATAAGTGTTCGTAATGTTAGTTAATTTGTTTGCCTATCCTGTGAATTTCTTAGTATTTTATCTTTCTACACTTACTATTTTCTTGTATGAGTCATTCGTTTCTTTGATTATTGAAAATGATTTTAATTTTCGTAATTACATTTATGCGCGTAAGTAGACCGTGGATTTTATGCAATTATGAAAGAATTAAGTAAATGAATTTTAAAACAGTAGAAAGAGCTAAAAAATGTTTCCATATAAAAGAGTTAAAAAATGTAAGATTTTAAGAAAAAATTAAGAATATGATTATATTATTTTCAACTTATACAAAATTATTAATAAAAGAATCAAGTTTTGCAATTGAGGTAGAAAATTTTTCAAATTAGAATGTATTCGCATAATGCTTGCATCTGAATGCATAAGTTTTACGGATAGAGAATGCAAGCATTATTCACATTTTTTTTTTCATTTCTAACGTCATCGGAATAAGTAGTTCGAGAAAACTGCGAGAAGAAAATCACATGTTCATAATTACCATATTTGACGTAATTGTTGTTCCGAAAAAAATGTTTTCGTGACGGTCGCTGAATGACGTGCTCCAATTCGAGGATACAGTCAGTAACGAAAGTTTTCATGCGCTTGCCAATCTTCGAATACTCGAAACGAAGTAGCATCCATTTTATTAGTTACAGTTAGAGAATCTCCGATTAATAGGTTGTCGGGGGAATCTCCATAAGAAAATGAAAATAGCTTTAAAATAGGTACCATAAACGTTTTCTTGAGTCAGACTTTTGTTGATAAATCGTATTGAAGAACCATCAGATGATTCACTATTTTGCACATCCACATTATTATTAGTTTCACTCATCTCGATTATGAGAGTGTAATTTTATTTTTTAGAACCACTGACAAATTGAAATAATTGTTTATAATAATTCAAAATATTCAAAATACGATCTGGAAGTGATGTTGAAAAGGCTGAAACAATATATAGTCCAGTAAGACTGGTAAAGTACACAATAGAAGTTAAAATATAACAAATTAAACTTTATTCTTAATAACAATTAATTTGATTTTATAAGTACTTGATTCTGCGATAATTAGACTAATTTATTATACTTAAATTCTGTACGAAGTTAATCAAAGTAACCTTTGAAATAAATTATTTATTATTCAGTGGCCAAAACATTTTTCTCGTTTAATGATGTTAATCTTAATTATTAGGGAAAGTTATTATAAATATAAAAAGTTATGACTATACCAAATGCTTTGACACTTAAATTAAAGATTTTTTAAAAAGTGGAGTTAATGGATTTGTGCAGTGAACGGCTCATATTGCGCTAATAAAATTTGCTATGTATAATTATAATAATAATGATTGTAATAATAAATTTTACTCTTAACTCATTCAGTTAAAGTAATGTCAAAATATAATCACTCTTTTAAAGTATGTTTCATTTTAATTAACGAGTTAATTAATGTTCACAAAATGTGTAAAATTTTTATAATTCAGCTGCGTATGTCTGACTGCAAAATTTCCCAAACTTTTTCCTTATTTCTTGAAAATTATTCATGTTTCAAAAACTATATAAAATTTAACATTACTAATTACTCATATTAAAAACTAATCTCATTAATTGTTTTCAAATATTATACTATACATTTTGATTAAAAAAATAATAATCACACAACTATTCAACGGATGACAGAGATAACATATTTAGCGAGCAATGGTGCAAAAATAAAACGAGAACAAGTAATCGATTTTACATGAATATACTGTCGGTCTGTTATCTGTCAAATTAGGTTTTTCGGAAATTGTGTCGTCCAACACCGACCAAATTGTGTAAGCGATGCATCATTGCACTATTTCTGGATCAGAATATGACCGTCCGATTACCCGAAAAACCCGATTATCCGTGCATCGTGCCTGCTGAACTTAATTAAGATTCCGCTATAATTAGGTGCCAATACGCATACCACCAGAAACGAAGGTATGCAAATGACAGGAAGTTCGAGGATAATCCGTATGTCTAAAAATCGTATTGGTTCAGCAATAATGACGTAATAAGTATGTAAAATATATAATATTATAAATAATTAAATAGAAATAACAAACAAATTAATAGAAATTAAAAATTGAGAGAGAGAGAGAGAGAGAGAGAGAGAGAGAGGAAGAGAGACAGAAAGAAAGTGTGAAAAATTACGGAATTATAACAAAATAGAAAAGTGCATCTGCAAAAATTCTTTACGTTTTAACTCTTCAACTTTCAATAATTCGAAACCGACAATTAAATCGGCACGTAAACATGAAACACAAACAAGTAGGAAGGGTAACAATTATACATTTGAAATTAAATCACCATTTCATCTCTGCCATTTTTATACAATGATTATAAAATTAAGAAGAAAAATAACATCTGCAGAAATTCCTCGGCGTCTGGTGAACAAGGATATTCCACAAATAATAGCGAGCCGAGTTTTATTTAACAAAGGTTACCAGCACTGCGATCGTTCCGTTCTGAAATTTCCCTTTTCGGAACGACGACGACGACGACGGTCTCGCGATTTTCCTTTTCTGATTGTCATAATCCAGTCTGCGCCTCCCTTTCCGTTCCAGCTCCTCTTTTCCTACGTCCTTCGTTCTGGTCTGGTGAAAGCTGACTCGCCGTCTCCCTTCGCGGCGGTTCTTAATAAAATCGGAATTGTTAAGCGGCTCATTATAATTTGAAAAGGAAACTTCCAGCGTAGGGAAGCACGACGGCAGATGGGGCAGGAGGGGATTCCGAAAAATTTGGTTCCGTGATTCGCTTTCGTTTCCCGCTGCCGGCGCCCCTCCATCTTGATTCCACCGCCGGCATTCTAATTCACGGATTCGGCGCGCGTTTTTACCTTTCTCAAAGCAAATATTTGTCTTCCGCGTATTTTATAGTCTATACGCGAATTTTTGTGTGTTTGCTCGTTTAAAACCTTCTGTCAATAACCGTCCGTCCACTTCCAACTTGCACACGAAATTTTTGTACATTTCTCTTGGAAAATCCCAAGATTTCTCTTCCATTGTTTTGTATTTACCACGGAACTGCAGCCGCTTGCATAAACCTTCTGAAATACAAATTGAATGAAGTTCGATGTGGTGGCCAAAGGTACTATTTATTTTTCAAATTATCATTTGCGTATCTTAAGAAAGAATTTTTGAATTGATCATAAATTGATGTGTTGCTGAAATTACAACAGATTTTTCGCTGGCGATATTTTCTCCGTATGTCAAGGTTATTTTATCGTGTGTCAAAATGTGCATTAGGATCACAGTTATATGAGATGACTGAGGAATATACAGTAAATTCTCCCTAATTGACTCTCAGCTAATACACAAAAATGGGCACTTTAGAAAGAAGAGATATGACTATCCAACTACAAAAACGAGCTGTAAGGCTCGAATAATCGTACCTCCTCTTTCCAAATTGTCCATTTCTGTTTCCAAGCTGAGAGTCAATTAGGGAGAATTTACTATATTCCTAAATAAATACAGTAACAACTTCTTCCTAATACGCGTTCAGATTACGCACAAAAATGGACAATTTGGGAAGGGCAGATATGATTATTCGAGCCTTGCGTCTCTCGTTTTTATAGTTGTTGGCAATCGGAATTAAGGAGAAATTACTGTAACACGTTCTACATTTCGTTTACTTAGTTTCATCTCGGGGTTTTATTTTCAAAGGAGGAATTTGCAAAGTTAGTTATTAATCTTTGCATAACATCGATTTTCCGTCATTGCGTCAATGTGACACCAAGGAAGAAATGAAGTTGAGAAAATAAGGAACGGATCAGAACAGATCGTACAAATAAATGTTCGGACACTTCACGAAGAAGAAATATTGCTATCAACGAAATTTCGCGGAAAACCTGATTTTAATAATTATTTTAAACGTGATTTGGTTCACATTGAGTAACAAGAAGTCATCCATATTTCTGCATATTATACTTTCTGTACGATGATGAAATATGTTTAAATAGATGAAATGAGATGAATTTTTATGGAAAATAAAAATTGTTGTCGATACTATTAATTACTTTATAATAATTTGCTATTATCTTCAAAACAAAGAGTATCCTGACCTGTGCTTATATGATCTTTTCTCATTCTTAAAGGATACGATACCAAAGATGGATCACCTATTTCGGGGACACCCTGTATAATTTCGTGTTTTCTTAAAACGTCCTTGATCGATCTTATTTTATTTTTGTTCTGCAAAACTATTTCCTCTTATAGGAATTAAAAATAGTAACACGAACATACGTAAATTGGAGTGATATACAGTTTTTTTAAATTATGGTCGGGAGAAGAAATTTTGGTGCATACGAATACGTGCAATAAACTACTTTGTATGAGGAGTAACATTTAACAACGTAACAAGTTATAGTATGTTTAATTAAAAAACGTGACTGTTCCCAAATTTTTGGACGGTGAAGTGCGAATTAAATTATTTCCTGTAAAATTACCATACCGGATATATTGCTACATTCTTTTTACAAGTGAAAAGCTTTTAAAATCTGACGGAAACGATTGAAAGCACGTAAAAATTTAAAATGTTATCTTTCAATCATAGCCTGGAATGTTCAAAGTCTGAGCGGAATTGAATTTTCGAAGAACAAATTGTTTTCATGTTTACTTTACCAGCATAAAAGCGTAAAGACTGAATATTTAATAAAATTTGAAACTTTTTTAAACGGATTTATGGAAGCGAGGATTAACGCGTCATCTTGTGTCGTGTTCATGCATGTTATAAGTTAAAAATTCGTTTCATATCGTCAATGTTTTCGTTGTTAAATTTCGGACTTTTAAACGACACCTGGATCAATAACGCTATGACGTAAAATGGAAACTACATGCAGGTAATGTTTAATAATAAAGATAGTATGGTACTGAGGAAAATAATAGTAAGAATGTAACAGAATCGCATTTATTATAATAATTTTAATCGATGTTATCATTGATTTATTACCATTTTGAAGTACTTTGAAGATTGCACGAGCCAATAATTTTGTTGTGAAATCTATTTTATGTACAATTTTACGTTCATCGAATATAAAAAAATTAGATTTGTTTATAACCAACTGTTTACAATGCTAATGTCGGTTATATTTTTATTTTACGCTCTAAAAATTGAGTTCAATTTTATGCATTAAATTATTTTTAAGGTATGTGATTAAACCAATAGTTCATTCATGCGAGAACTTATTGTTTTACAAATATACAGAGCGCTTTACTTACTAGTTTTACAAACTACTTCCAGCAGTATAGAAAATTAATCAAAGAAAATATTACTGTGCAAGGTAACGTGAATTATCATTAATTAATATTTTTTCTTTCATACTTTGATACGAAAATAGAATCATTCTACACAACCAGTTTATCACCAAAGTAGTGTGCACAAATGTTCTACGATAAATACATATCAGTTTCAAACAAATAGATGACCTTATTTTTGTTTCAAAATTATTTCAAGTAGATTAATTTGCAGAGTAGAATCACGATTAACCAAATATTTCATTATCCTACTATGTTTGCCCTGTACATAAACAACCTACTACATAACGACCCATTTATTGCATCTAGAAATGAGTAAGAATTTCGTCTAGTAAAACAAATAACAATATATATAACTATTTGTTATCAATAATACTTCATTATAAATATCAAATATATTATTAAATAATAAGCTACACGAGATATTTCCACACAATACTTTCACATAAGTATAAATTCCAATAAAAATAACCTTACACTACTCTGTTATGCGAACAATCATGTGCAAAACTAGTTCCCATGTACAGTTCATATTCTTTCTCATATGTTTAACAATTACAATTACTTTGCAAAATATCATTACCGTTAAAATTGAAAAATTGTAATAGGCTGCGGATTTTCATGCAAACTAAAAATGTTCTGAATTGTTTGTTCATTTAATAATTTCGATAAATAATAATAATATTTCGATAAATTTGGATAATATGAACATATTGTTAAATTCTGGTATTTTCACTTCTTGGTATTTCATTTAATCATTTTCACCATAAATACAGCGTGTGCATAATTATAGGCTCCAAGTAATATTTACACTGTTACTGATATCTATATTTCTGTTTCCTATTATTTCTAATATATTCTCTATAATTTATAACATGCAAATATACAAGTATGATGTTTTGTTAAATTTTTGTTAAAATATCACTAAAAATGGAGAAGTTACTTCAAGTCTATAATTATTCACACCCGACGTACATAAAGTCTCCAGTCTAAATAAAATTCATAAATGTAAGATCTGAATGTAGAACAAAATATTCAAACAATGCTTACGCTTCATCACGATCTAAAATGAAATTGTATACCCTCTGTTTCTGAATTTCTTATAATATCCTAGTTTCAGCTGTTTCATATTAAATACAATAACAATTATTCTCCATCTTTGTTCGATCCGTTTCCCTATAGAGCTCTCGAAGAATTGGGGTATCAAGCGACTCGTTGATTTTCAAATATAGAACAACAAGAATTGCTTCTTCGGCTCCGATTTACCAGCCGTTTATTCTGTGCCGGAACTCTCGGCCGAGCTATCGATTAAATCGCGAAACGGTGGTTTTCGTCGCAACGTGAAAAGAGAAAAGCCGAGAGCCTCGACATTTGGATGGAGCCCGGCCATCGAAATTCCCCGATTCTTTTATTCCTCGCCATGCTTTTCATCCTGCCTTCTTTCCACCGATTCGGTAACCGAGAATATGTAGTTTCAAAAGATTTTCAAGTCTCCATTTTTCCCTTGGCACCGGCCGCAGTCGTCATTTAATTAACTCTTGTGACTTCCTATTCAAACGACTTAATGGGTTCTCATAGCGCGCGAGTTATTTGTATTCGCGGAAGCCGTGTAATCTATTTCGAATATCGTTTCAGCAAACGCTGTGACAGGAAAAATTACAGTTCCATGCCATGGTATTAAGGTCGTCTAACATTTGGAACTTGTTCGATACACCCAATTCTGTTTCACACGCTAGTTTCGATTTAGCACGGTCTAGCAAAATTAATTCAATTTTCTTTTTACACGATTAACAGGGTTAAGAAAAAAAAAAGTTATTTCATTGACAATTATTTCGATCAACCGGAATTTTCTAGATATATTTAGGATGGTATCATTTTTCTATGTACATATGTACTTGATGTCGCTTTTTTACATGGTTTTATCTGGAACTTATCTACAGTGTGAAAACAGAATTGGGTGTACTCTTTTAATGAAATTACACAAGACATAAATGCACTTTAATGAAATGTCTTTATCTGGTACGTATCATTCGGTACGTCTACTTGCTTCCCTATATCAATTTTTTACGTCAAATCTCAACTTCAACTTCGCTCTCCAATGATCGATACACGACTGACTTTACTGACTTTTTTTTTTTTTTCTTAATCATATTGCTATCCACAGAGCAAACATTCCACACAGGGAAAACACATTCCCAGTACGTGTAACACATTTATATACCCCATTCGTCATTCATCACTAGACGGATCAAATAAAAATTTCTTTCTTTACTTAATAATTTCAATGAGCCGAAAATAACTATAGTCGAATATTAATTTGATACAATCTTCAATAACCTTGTCAATTTTATTGATAAAATAAAGAATGATTTTGAGTAACATAATTTAAATGTTTCTTTTGGAGGATGTTGTTTATAAGATAATTCTTAAGAATTTTTGTAGGTAAATCATGTGACGTATTTGTGACAAAAATAAGTAGATGAAATACAAAATAGTAAAAACATATCGAGGATTTGAGGATACTGTTGCGTTATTTTCAATTCATTCAAATTATTATAAAGCGGGATAAATATTTATGCGAAACATCTCGTTATTAGTGCAGACAAATTTTATTTCGCATAACAGATCGCAGTTCATTCATTAAAAACCCAATTAACACGCTCGCGCACATATGTGTGGCTGTCACGATTTTATACTTCATATAAAGAACATCGGATTAATTTTGTGAAAACGTTACTATGTAAAATTGTAATGCATAGAATGATATTTAGAGAATTTACACGTATTCTTTGGAGATAGGTTCATAAAATGAATAAAACATAAGAATAATTAAAAATGACTGCTACGCATATCCGGGTTTAATTGTGAAGTTTTTAGTACCTAATAGTTGATTTAAGTGCAGAATAGCACAATGTTTATACATGTTAAAACAATTCTGAAATTGAAATTCTGGATATAATACACACAATCTTGTCAAACTGATATGAAATATGGAATGTTCTCGAATAATACTGGCAGTTCATTAAAAGAGAAGAGATGATTCATGAACACATTGGATATAAATGAATACATACAAGAAAAGAAAGTTTTACTTCAGCTATAACCACGTATTATGAGAAGAACATAAAAATTTTAAACCTTTTTAATTATCACTTATAGTTTCTTATTATCCATTCAAAATAATTATACAAAGAAAATATTCCAACGTTATAAACATTGCAGCTATAAAATACTTTTCCGGAGTAGGGAATACCTTGTATTGTTCTTACAATTAAAACCATTACGTCGTTGTAAATTCAGTATTTACATTTATGACTGTTATTTATCAATAGACTGCGGATTTTACATACTTATAACGATTAGATGAAATGCTAAGAAATTAAGAAAATAAATCAATTTATATGCTGACATTCTCCTTGATTTATCAAAATTATTAAAAGAACAATTGATTCGAAACATTTTTATTTTCTATAAAAATCTGCATCGTTAATCGATATTAGCGATTAAATTTCTTTCAATTGTTAGTTGTGATTAACCACTAATGTAGGAATCCCCCCCCCCCCTCAATGCGAAAATATAATAAAGTAATAAGCATGATAGAGACAATTCTTAACGGAATCTCATCAAAATGTCCTTCCAATACCGCTGAAGAATCAATTATTAATTGTCTCTTTCAATTAACGACTCATTTCAACAATTGATTAATTCGACTGTCGATTTTTCGACGATTAATGCCTTCAAATGTTCTCATCAATCATTCAATCAAATTAAAAATTTAAATGTATTGATGCCCAGCATCCACTGATTTTATGAATATTGATTTCATACAGGGGAATTATAATTGTTAAACATACGAGAAAGAATGCAGTGCTATCTACAAACATTGCAGCACTTTATAAACATCAATATACTAAATCAATTTTTACTAAAATTAATTCAAATAGAAATTCAATTATCCAATCCCTGATATACGAATTTTCTATTGTCTGAACATACTGTACATGTATAAAACTCAATGTAAAACAATCCATACACATTATTTATTATACCAATAAGCAAAGATTTAGCGTGTAACCAAGTACAGTAAATTCTCCACAATTGTCCCTCAGCTTCTAAACAAAAATGGCCAATTTGAGGGGAGATACGATTATTCACGCCTTGTTTTCATAGTTGTTGACAATCGGCGACTATAAAAACAAGCCGCGAGACTCGAATAATCCTATCTGCTCTTTCCGAATTGTTCATTTTTGCTTGTAAACAAAGGTACAATCGGAGAGAATTTTCCGTAATTGCTCTATTATCCGAACGTTCTCCTGATCACTTCGAATTCCATTGCATTACAACGTTTACAATGTACCTACATATGTATCCGCCATCTGCCCTTCTAAACAACAATGTAAATCGCCTGTATTTATTGTCAGTCGAAGCCATGGATCGACTACGCCGATAGATCTCCGAGCCCACAATAGAAGCTCGAATCGCAGGCGAAAGCATCGCGATTCGACGCGCCTAATTTTTTACTCGAAGCAACGATATAAAATGGCCGCTGGTAGTCGTGAAATTCCCTGGCGAGTGTAGGAGGTGTGTAAATAAAGACGGGCGGAGTTAGAGGCGAGAAGCGTCGATCAATTCGAGTGACTGCTCGAACGAGGAACTATCGATCGCCGTGCCGGTTCTGTTTCGCGCGCGAGTCCTCACGTAAGGTACGGTAGCCGGTAACGAAGACACGCAACAACACCTGTCGCTTGTTCGAGCGTTCGACGACGGGTTCAAGTACACACCGCCGGGCAATACCTTTTCACTCTCGACACCGCTGCAAACCAGGTTTAAGGATTCCATTCGCCGCGCCGGGCCGTGGTATTGCTTCTCGTAGTCCGTCATCCGTTACGCCCGGCGCATAGTAATCGTCGCCGGCCATGAATACCTGAGCGAGCGAACGCCTTCGAAAAAAAGAATGTTAACCGTCCGCGAGCAGAAAGGGAAGACGGCTCAACGGCCAGAGGACAATCTGATGCCGAAGAACGACCGATGAAGGAAACGGAAACGCGAGCCGGCGAGAACGAAGAATTCAATTTCTCGCGCGCCGATTTTAATCATTCCCGGGATTACGAGGGAACTCGGGCGACCGACACGCGACGATCTCAATGGAACGTTGCGAAGCCGTTCGCTAAACCTATCTGGGAAGTTAGCGGGATTTTGTTCGTACCCGTTTTTCAATTTAACAATAGGTTTACCGAGCCCTGAAAGCAGCCATTCTATATCGCTTCGTAGAAGTAGCAAGTATTCATTTATTTAAAGTTTTAGCGATTGTTATCATAATACAGCAACTGGGCCCAGTCGTATCTCTTAAACGACTGAAGATAGAAAAGAAACTTATTAGGCAGACTTAAATGGTATCAGTTGAAGCGTTATTACGTATAAGTGTGTACTCTGTAAGTGGAGGTGTTTCGACATCAAGGTCACTTCTATTTGTATGAATGGAACTGTACATTTTTTTATGCGCCATTGGGTGCATCGTTTTATTGTCTGCAAGAAAGTCTTAGGGCACGTTGGTTCAAGTTTAGAAGATATTTCAACTTTATTTATTTGGGTCTATATAAATAATGAGTAATTATTTTTGTGTTTTGTTTAAACCTCAGAATAACAAATAATTTTTTATTTAAATCATCATTTAAATGAACATTTTTACTTAAATGATGTCCAAGTCTCTTCTATGTACATCAGTCACCGAGGTTCCCTTGTGAGTTTCGTTAGGATAGTTTGCAAATATCTGTCCAGAATGCATGCTAGATTTTTGCCAAAAATGTTGCTCCTAATTGGACGAATTATTAAGTTTCCATAAATAACATTCATGATTATAAACGGCTATAAGTCTAAAACAGTGGGCATTACGCTGCATTCTGGTGTCGCGAGAACAAACTGCACAAGGAATTGCTATTTTGTCTACCACGTTATGCTTCATTGTGGTCAAAATGGCTGTGATCCCGCAATAACGTAGCTAGTATTGTGGCATTTGCAGATGCAAACAGCGTCTTGCCTGCGCAGTGTGCCTTGAGACGAATGATTCACTATGCAGCACTAAGTGACAACACGATTGCGTGAGACCAGGTCTTTAGGAATCTTAAGAATCTTCTGTTTCGTAAAATCCGACGATTGCAAAGTGGAACAATGGATGTTTAAAGAAACTTTAAAATGAGTCCATGTTTATTATTCTACGACACGATTTTACGAAATCGTAACTAAAGTATTGATTTTTAGGCAAAATCAAAATTGTCTACACTAGTTTGAAGGTGCAGTGGCTATATTTATATTTGTTTATATTTATTTCAATTCCTGACCATTTTAAGAAGTTGATAACAATGCAACCGCACTTTAAGACTCTTTAAATATTTTTAATGTTGAATTCGTTTCTATCATAAATATATCAAATCCGCAGTCTAATCGTGACAGTTCAAATATCTACATAGTATGTAGATATGCAGTTCTTTTCACGTGATTGTGAAAGGGAAATTGACATATTCGAAGCTCTTGTGCATGTATAGAAATGAAATAGATTCGAATGTAATAAAATTTGTACGACTTAAAATATTGTTTAATCCTCTGTAAAGTTCAATATAAGTTTTAAATATTTTACGCAACGAATGAATGATGTTGATGATGTTGTACAATAATGTATCGTAACTTCATTAAACACACCTTAAAATACAAATTATATGTACATTTCAAATATCAACACTTTTCTTGAACATATGCGATGTCATTAAAACAATAGCTAATTAAACGAACGAAACGCGAAAGAAATTATGAGCAGAACAAAGTGGCATCAGCAATGCATGTCTGTGGTGTATAATAAAACTTTTGTATAAATTTTAACGTAAAAAGGGAATATATATATAATGAAGGTTACTTCTTCGCATAATCCGTAAAACGTTCATTCATTGGAAAGTGTTTATTCATTGTTCAGATCATTCTATCTCAAAAAATATGTCGAAAAAAATTAATAAATAAAATTATTAATTCCAAGCGTACTCAATATTATATTTTTGTGAAATACTCTTTAAAATTCTACAAAACTTTAAAATAGTCAATGAAATCAATTTTAACTTTTTTAAACCGAACAAATTTTAAAATGTTATTGAAACGTACATAAATAAATCTTATAAACGTGACTGCAAAAGGTGTTACAGTTTCTTTGCAAGAAAAAACCCACAGGAACGTAAACAAGAACGCAATGTATACTAGATTATTGCCTTTAAGAGTCCCTGTATTTAGTTGTCGTTATTCCGCTTTCAGCGTACGATCAAAAATTGACTGGAAAGTAATCTGCCAGTGCCATAAGTGGACGAACCGGTAAAGTTTACGTGATACCGTCTAATAATACCCGTGGGTCACTGTTCGATTCTATCCAGCGGCAAACGGAAAGCCCTTCAACCGGTCGCAGCGTGTTCGTGCGGAACTAGATGCGGATTAAATTCGACTCGCCGCCGTGTAAACCAAGTAGGATCGGATTAGGACGACGCTATCAGAGTAGCCATCGAATGCACAAGGAATTATAGGAAGGATGGACGGACAGTGGAGAAATTGATTTCTATCGCGGCTGCGGAATGCCATTTTCTCGACAAATTACTCTACCGAGCGGGTCGCCATCACGCAAAAAGAAGCGCCGTTTAATTGATATTTCGAATTAACCGGGCCGGTTCACCGCTGGCTAACAACTGGCGAGATCGAATACGGCCGAGTCCCCTGTTAGCCCTTCGATAATTTAGAAACACGCCCCGACGCTTCGATAATATTCCATAATACCAGGGTATTGGGGCCGTTCAATGTACACTGTTCCGCAATCAATCAGCGCTTGAAATGTCCCTTGTAATACCGATCTCACGGAGCATCGGACGAAGGAGTTGTTTAACATTTCTCGTCGATGTTAATATTATATTATTTTTACCTAGGGAAGTGGATCTTGTTGCTGTGGGATGATCAATTGCTGTGTGTTTGGTTTGTTTTAGGGCATAAATAACTGTGTTTTTATTGAATAAGACATTAAATTTTTTTATCCTTTTGTTTAATTTATTTTTGCACACAGGAATGTAATATGTCTTATTCGATAAATGCGAAGTTAGTTATTAACACTAGATTTACGGAAACCGTCAAAATGACGGGTCACTAATTTTTTAATTTATGATTATTCATATCGTAAAGACACATTTACGAATTATATGTATATTCAATTTATATGTTACTTATGGCAAATGTTACAATAACGCTTGTTAAATATCAGAATAAATGTCTTATTGTTACTTTTATAAACTAATATAAAACAGTTGTTTTTTGTGCTCCGTAAATCTAGGATTAATAACGCGAACAATCGGTGTGAAGTTGGGGTGACTACGAATATAAATATATTTTATGTTTTTTTATGGAATGACAGTACATTTCCTTTCTCACGTCACAATATATTAGCGACTAAGAAATGCTTCATAATCTCATCAATCGATTTTCCGTGTTATTAGCGACTTAATTTTGTAAGTAATAATTTAGTACATAATAATAATTTTTAATGTATGTATGTAATAATTTAGTAATAGTTTAGTAAGTTCTGGAGTTGTTGTCTTTCATTTACTGGCTTAATAAGGAGCGTATGTTGTGATTTATCAGACATTTTCGCGTGTTTCCAGTCAGTTGCAATTTTTGTAAAAATTTTGTTTGGACAGTGTCTAATGAATTAGTGCCTCTGACATCTCAGAAAGAATTCAAATCCTTTGGTGCAACTTTTGTAAAGTTATCCTGTTTTAATGGGTGTCCAAATGTTTTAGTAATTGATTGCACATACATGATTGTCCACTCACTTGTTTAATGTGAGCTTATTAATTTATTAAAATATCTATCATGATCATTCAAGTTGTATGCAATATATTTCTTATGCCATTGCAACTGATAACATTCGTATGTAACAAATTATGTTTAAAATCTTCGTAATAAGTCTGAGACATTGTTATAATGCTAGTTAATTTTATATTATTATGTTATGTTTCGTATTATTAGAGATTGAAGTTAATTATGCAATTTAGAAAATTGTAAGAAAATTGTTGCTAACATATCTAGTTCCCATTTTCCATTGACATTTTATATGTAGAAACAAAATCAATGATTTGAAAACTATTTTTACCATAAACTTGTATGAAATGAAAAAACAGTTTTAAAAAAATCTGATAAAACAAGAGAGGAACAATACGTGGAGTAATCTCTATAGCTTTTTTTATAAGTTCAGCTTCATGACAAAACATGAGCCGAAACTTCGTGACCGTTGTAACGTTAATATCGGCGCAGAACAGATATTGTGCAGCTGCCCCAAATACATAGATGCAAGGAAAATGTTACATATAGTCCACAATATACAGACATCACTAAAACAAGAAAACCGACTGTGAAAATTCCCTAAAATTCTTTTAAGGAAAATGATATTTTCTGCGAAATATAAAAACATTTATCCCATTTGCCATGACTTACGTTTACAAATAACGTACACATTCGTGTAGTTGAAACACCAATATCTTAGAGAAGAATGTGGCATTAGATGATTACACAAGAAAAATAGGAAAAAGAAATACAGGTTTCAGATATTTTAATATTGTTTAATATAGTTATACAAATTTTTATTCGCACAAGACGACAGATATCATTTTAATGATTCAATGATGAGAAATTTGCAAGCTCATTAAACGTACGTACATACACTAATGTTTTTACATAGGACTACGCATGGTCAAAGACAGAATATATTACAAATATTATTATAATAACTAAGATACCACTCGAAAACTAATGGAACGTAACTCTGTATTATAGTCTCCAAAAATGTCTTCTATTGGTTTTGAAAAATACATTATTTTCATGTAAATTCAAAATTAGAAATCTTCACAGTGAATACGTTGTAAATTAAAGTGATACAAAATTAGAAGAATTTGAGATGACATTCCTATAATCAGATTTTAAGCATTTATAACAAAAATAAATGGCCAAAATATAGAACATTAAAAATATTAGAAATGTTCAAAAATATATATTATTATAACAGTATCAACTTATAAAAATAATTTTATCAAGAAGAGAAGACACGCATTTTTATTTAACTTTTACATGCTGTTACTAACACTAAACGTACCAAGCGGGATCAAGTGACTCCTCTCAAAATTTACTTTAAAATCGTACATTCATTGTTATTTCTTTCGCTCATTTGACTTTCTGTAAATTCTTATATCATCTGATTATTCAATTTCTCGCTTTTTTTTTTACCTACCTTACGTACCACGAGGGGTCATTTGACCCCATACGAAGTTTACGTATTTTTCGGCAGTTCTCCAAGTGGAACTTTAGTTCTAAACTCAGATATGCTTCTCAAGTAAAGGTTTCATTTATCTGAACCTGATATGTGTTTGGTTATGTTGCAAATTATTTCCTTTAATAAATTAGGAATTTCTTTCTAAAAAATAACGTTTATTTCATAAGGGGTCAAATGACCCCTCATGGTAAAAATAAGTAAGTGTAAAGTACTGGTACGTTTAGTGTTAATGAAGATTCTTTTTATTTTGCACAATAATCCACAGCCTACATAATCGTGACCACTACAAAAGATTTCCACATCAGAAATTAAAAACAGAATGAACCTACTACTACTCACTAGTTATCGAGTATACTCGTCAAGAAAGGATGACAATAGTTTGTGATATGACGACTATACTTGTCAAAAATAGCTAATTGGTTAAGTTAAGTAAATAAATCAGTAATAATTTTAATAAATAAAACAGTCATTTCGTTGAAACTAAATTCTATGTATATTGTAACAGTCACACACACACACACACTTTTCAAAGAGACTGCAACAACTAACTAGTTAATTATACAGGCACAGTAAATCAATATTGAAAGCCAACAACAGTATTTCCATATCCCTGCTCCTATTTAAAAAACAATTTAAAACATACAAACTTCAAATAAAATTCCAAAGATCATCACTAATTTTTCATCCATAATTTTGAAAACATCCACTAAATTCAAAAAGCATTCATCTAACGAATTCACGTCTATAGATGCAATATAAGTCGACCAATCAGAACGTTTCAGTCGATAAAAACGCAAGCGTCCCGATATCTCAAAGCAGAGGGCAATGGGCCAGCAGCAGTGTCAAAATAAACGGTCCAAATAAAAGTTAAAATCAACGTAGGCCCTTGCTCGCCGATATTCCTGGAAAAATAAAACGATCCCACGCATCGATGTGGAATTTCTCACCTGGCCGGGAATCTAGTTCTCAGTGGCGCCATATGGGAAATCAGTTGGGTATTACCGGCAAACGTTATAACTGTACGGTTGCAGGTTGCACACCGGTCGCAGGCCCTGGATAGCCTTCGTGAAGAACTCAGCCATGCTTGCTTCCTACGTGGATATATGCGACCCTGCGGGACCACCCTGTGCGTTGAAAAAAAGGACGAGATGAAACAGAAAATGGGAGAAGGAGAGATAAAGAAAAATCGAGAGAGAGCGAGAGGGAGAGAGAAAGGGAGAGAAAAAAAAAGAAGAAGAGAGAAGAGAGAAACGAGAAAGGGAGAGTAAGAGAAAAAAGAGGAAAGGGACAGAGAAAAAGAGAGGGAGAAAGCAGAAGGGAGAAAAAAAGTATAGAAAAAGAGAGAAAGAGGGAGAGATAAAGAAAGAGAGAGAGAGATATAAATATACAGTGATGGAGTAAAATATTTATACACCTTTTAAAACGGTACAGTAGAATCTCGAATATACGGTCCTCCAACATCAGAATTCTCTATTGCTCAAATACGTTTCACCTGCAATTAAATCAAATCTAAGGAAAACGATTTACTTATTAATAATAATGACGATTACAAATTAATGATAATAAGAACTGATGTTGTAATTAGATAACTGTCCTTTTATCCGAACATTCATGTCACTTTATTTAGCTCGGACTATCGAGGTTCCACTCTATAACTTTCATCAAACTGGACTAAATGACAGGAATTCTTTTTAGATAATAGAGGGACTAGCTTCCAGTACAGTGACTAAAATAACATTTAAAAAAATTTTTTTTATATCCAGTGATTAAGTCGCATCAACTACTGAGTGGATTATCAGCAATCGATTCCAAATAATTTAATGTAAACATGCATAATAATAAAAAAAAGTGTTTTAGTTATTGCACAGTAAAGTAGTCCCTCAAAACATTTAAGTAATTTAACACATTAAATGACGAATATTAACTTGAAAAATTCACACAATATCAAAGTCATTTAGTTAATGACACCGAAACTAGAAAATGAAAATTTACCATAGGAAATAGTGGTTCAGCTATTTTATATTCTACAAATCCTAGTAACATTCAATTTGTTCAATATATTGCAATAAAAATGAATTTTAAAAACCTAGTTAAAAATTAGTGTCACCCATACGTGACTCACGCGGCACTAAACGTATTAATGCTGTTTGAAAAACGTTATTGCGTCTTAACGCCAGATTTACGGAGCACTAATAGCAGCTGTTTTATTGTAAAAGTAGCTTGTGAAAGTAACAATAAGACATTTATTCTGATTTTTAACAAGTGTTATTGTAATATTTGCCGCTAGTAACACATATGTGTATTGAATAGATAACGCATAAATGTATCTTTACAATATGAATGATCGTAAATCTAAAAATTAGCGACCCGTCATTTTGACAGGTCCTGTAAACCCAGTGTTAAAAGGTGTATGAATACTTTAGTCCTTCATTCTAGATAGCAAGACAGGAAGGGAAAAGAAGAAGGAGAGAGAGAGAAAAACATAGAAAGAGAGAAATGAAGAGAGAGAGAGAGAGAGAGAGAGAGACAGAGAGACAGAGAAAGAAGAAAGCGAGAGAGGCACAGTGCTTCCCACATGCGAAAAAGAAGTGCCATAAGGCGGTCGGGCCAGGAGGTCCCTTTTTCCGCGCCAGTGACGCGAACTGTCACCTCGGTTAAATTAAAAATTCCTCCCACGATGCTAACTGGCGCATTCTAGCTTTCAGACCGGTGGAAAAAAGGTTCGTGAAATATATGGCACGACTCTGTTACCAACAAGACTGCGACAGAGGTGTTGGCTGGTGAAGGAATACTTCAACCCCTTCGCAGCTGAGAACATCGCCCCTGCGCAACGTGTGAAAATTGTGTTAACAAGAAATTCCTTTTTCTTTTTTTGTTATCTTTGATTTATTTGTACGCATTTTTACGATGCGAACACATCGTCTATAGAAATTCCATTTAGAGAGGTTGCGATACGGACGACTGACATCTGGTATTTTTTAAGAATATAGGTATACATGTGATAATTTCAACTGTCTTCTAATTAAAGTCAGGATACAAGAGAGAAAAGGTACGCCTTTTTTTGTACTTTGAGACCTGTTGTTCCAATTGTTAATCTGATGATTTCATTCTACTTTATTTTTTTGTATACTGTATTACATCGGCGTGCGAGAAATATGTTCAAACAGGAGGTCACCAATGCTGTTGAGCATTATCAAGACACATAACATTTATTATTTGCATGATATAGTGAAGCGTTAATTACCTGAATTAATGTGGGTTGAGGTTGTTCGGAAAGTCGAATTTTTCGGATAATAAAATAGTTTGAATAATCGAACAGTTTGAATAATGAAGCATGCATGTGCTTACCTAGTTTACAATATTCATAGGAATTACACCGAGAATGACTTATTAAATACAACAGTATTTAATGATGTTATTTAAAATGTTATATGTATACAACGGATTTTTAATCTAGATTAATCATACTTAAACATTACTTTCACAATGGAGAAAAAAATGTTTGATTAATGAAATAGATTTTTTTCTCGTTCTGATTTCACTAAACTGATCTGCGAAAATAGGAATTTGTATAAAAATTCGTAGTCTGATTATATGCATTCCTCAAAATAAGGTTTCATTGGTCAAATTCTAATTTCGAAGCATCATTTTATCCGAACACTATTTACAAATAAATGCAATTTTTTGTGTTTTTTGTTTATATTAAATTAATTTAACGACATCATGCGATTTTTCTTTGTACCCTGTTCCCATTTTACATAATAAGAGGTATTTCCCGTTATCTTTTTATATCACTTCCTGTGATCGAAAACTTATTAACAAGAGTAATATTGTCAGCTCAAGTATGTTATCATGTAATCAATGTACGCTGCAAAATAATCGATGTCAAAGTTGAGCAAGATTTTATTTGGATCACGCACGAGAGATAAAGATTAACGAATAAAATTTTATTTTATTTATCGGATAACTATCCAATCGAATACAAATTTTTCCGAATAAGGTTTCATTCGAATAAGAATTTATACGTACAGGAATTCATACGGAAAATAATCGACTTGAATAAACATGATAGAATATAAAATGATTTTTTCATAGTTTATCGATTTATTTCCTCATCATTGATGCATAACTGAATAGTCTTTCTGGGGGTGTAGAGGATGGCATAGGCAATTTTATAATTCTACAAGTAGTTGAAATTTAACTGATCCTGTGTATGTATTCGTATAAATATATTCTTATAAAATTACATAAAAAACAGTCAACAATTATTCGCATTAGTCTTCGAATAATTTAACGATCTCTATTTGAATAAATTATTCAAATGAAGAATTATGTGAATAATTTATGACGAATAATCAATTATTCGACTAAAATATTCGACTGAAAAGGGTTCATACGAATAATTATCTTAGATAAATATTTATTCGAATTGTTCCGAATAATGATCAATTTGGATATATCGTATCATTGTTTATAAGTTGTTGTCCACACATCGTCTTCGTTATCAATATTGTTTATTGTTTGCATTAAATATATTTGATTAAATTGTGCGAATTCTGTCAAATATGTGTAGATAAATCGATATAGAGGCCAATTAGTGCACAAGATAATCCAACGATTCCTCGAAAAAATGAGTGAAAATGAATAGTAAGGGGAAAAGGCAAATCCGATGAAGCCTTCGCGACTATGGACGACACCCGTTAGGGGAAAAAGGACATTACACCGAGGAATTACTCGAACAGATTTTTTGTCTCGATCGCCACGTCGTTCCGCGGGGCACGTAAGTACTTTGTCCGTTTCCAGAAAGGCGAATTGTCTGTCGTGAAACTTCAGATGTAACTCCACGTTTGCTCCGAGGGAGCCGAGCCGCTGAGGGGCTCCGGTTTTTCTCATAAAAATGGTAAAACGGAGAAACGGTTTCTCGTTCAGCCTACGGCAGACAATTATTTCCTTTAGAGGATTATAAAGGTAGCCATGACAAAAGAAATTATAGGGGGAAACGTCAACTAAAGGACATTATACTTGTTCGTCAATGCTATTAGCCTCGGCCATTCTAATTCCATAATATTGTATTTGTGCGTAATTCAAGACAAAAATGTGAGACGATAATTTCTGAACAAGTTCATAATATTCCCTCTGACTCGTATAATTGTGACCATGTTATGGATTTTGAATGCTCGTCAAATATTTGAGAGCAGCAATTGTCATGAGCGAAATACTTAAATCGTGTACACTGAGCGTTAATATTAGTATTATTATTATCATTTATTACTATTACTATTATTATTATTATTGTTGTTATTATTATTATTATTATTATTATTATTATTGAATTTCAAAAAATAGGTTGAATACAAAAATCAATCTAGCAAATAGTTTATTATTTACCACCTGATATGATTTAATCATGAAGGCATGTGATTTTGTCTTTTCTAATCGTTATTGTTTTTATCGAGTTTCATAAAGAGAGAACATATTTTATACCTTCTTTAATTAAATAAAAATTCTAATTGAAAGTTCAAATAGTGAAAAGTATTAAAGTTATTTACATAACTAAATATAATTCAATAATTTTGATTTATTATCATTACTATTGTTATTATGTTATATACTTTTATTATTATCAATTATTGTTTTATGTTTTTCTCTTTTATTGTCAATTTATATCCATTATCATTACCTTTATTTCTGCATTTTTTTATACCATACTTCTTGTTTTTCCTTCCTTCTATTGTTTGTGAATTATCTCTCCATTTTCATAAATGTCAATCTCTATGAAGACAACTTTTGCTGTTGATTCTTCAAATCTGTGAATTTGCATACTTTCAATTTTTCCTTTATTACGAAGAAGCGGAATTAGTTTCCCGTATTTACCAGTAGATTGTAAAAGAATACATATATTATTTTTTGGACGTGTTATGTACTTTTAACAAAAGTATTTTTGATTATGATTTAAAAAGGAAGTGGTTCTCCCATCAGGGAGAACTTCACCCTACATTTTAGCGAGCAGACGTCACAAATTCGGATGTCCGCAGTTGAGGGTTAATGGGACTGGTCACTATAATGAACTATTTAATTTCTCAATGCTCCTTATTTTCCAGATCGGTGATTCCCGCAGTAATTCAGACCGCAGAGGCGCGGCGAATGCATAAAAGATTCGCCGGGAGCAGTTCAGGAGCATAACTCGGAACGTGACAAATCGCTAGCTATAATGATACAACCATCCGTTCGTAACGTTCCCGCGGTATCCTGCAATATTATCACGTGCGGGCGGCAATAATGGTTAATCTGCCATAAAAATGGGCTCGTAAACAACGGAAAATAAACGTCGTAACTCCGCCGTGTCGCGTCACCCTAGCCGATCAACCGATGTTCGCGTTCGTAACGCTCGAATTTGCGTTCGACTCGTGTGACGAAGAGACAAAAAACGAAAGAGAGAAAGAGAGGGAGAGAAATGGGGAGAGAAAACGAAAACGAAGGAAACGGCTCCGGTCGCCGATCGAGAGATCGTTAGAAACTAATTGCAACCCCACCACGTGTCTCCTCCTCGGCGTTCCGGCGGAACGCTTTAATTTCGCGTGGTTTTCAGCCGGAAATCCACCGGTAACCGGTTCGCTCGAGTGTGTCGATCGTGGCCCATTATTGCTAACAAATGCGCGACGGAATTGAAATCAATGGCCGCCCCCGATCGTTCCGTTCCGTACCGTTCCCCTATTCCGCGTTTCAGCGCGGAGCTCGCGGAAAAAGAAAAAAGGTCGAAATTATATCGCGTGATTTCAATTAAGACTGTCGACCAAGCGTAAGCAATTAGAATGTCCATTCTGCCGCGTGTTCTCGGTTATTTAAGTCGGCGCAGCGCGGCGCGGCACGGCCAATGATTCAATGATCGAGGAAAATCGAATTTGTCGGATGCGCTCCAAGCAGAACCGATCCTTCCACTAATAACGGCCCGAGGAACTTGCCGAATTAACTCCGACCTGATTGCCTTGTGATGTCTTAATCTGTTAGGGCAGTTTTCGTATGCCTATGTTGCTCTTGGCTTCTTGCATCTGCTAGTGCAGAATATATTTTAATGCGGATCTTCATGCAAAATGGAAATCGCGTCTATTTGGACGATTCAGAAACCGGATCCAAGTGTAAGTTTTCTTTGAAAATGAGTTTCACAGTACAAACACATCTTTAACAATAATTTCTTCTGATGATTTTACTGTTTTGAGTTTCGTTCATTCATTTTTGTTATGAATAGATCGCGGATCTTTATGCAAAATCTCATTGCTCATACGACATTTGACAAAAATTAAGATAATTGTTAGTAGATTTTGATCTTAGGAAAATTCCCATTTTCATACTTCATTCGACAAAAATTAAAATAATCGTTAGTAGATTGCGGATCTAATACAAATTCTTATTTCTATGCGTTATTTTATAAAAATTAGAATAATTTTAAAAAAGAACAAATTTTTCCGTGGTGGTATTTTAAAAATCTGAGGATGGAAAACATTTCTCATATCGACCGGAAAATTTCTCACAATTATCATAGAATAATAGCATAATAATCTTTTGTTAAAATGTACATTTTCTAACATTTTAAAAGATTAAAAGCGAATAATATATAATAGTAACACAATTTAATATGCTTTAGAATAATAGCACAATAAACGTTTTTTTGTTAATATGCACATTTTCTAGAATTTTCAAAGATTAAAAGCGAATAATATATAATAATAGCACACTATTATAATATACTATAGAATAATAGCACAATAAAGTTTGTTAATATGCACATTTTCTTGCATTTTACAAGATTAAACGCGAACGTAAATGCACGAAGAGTCGCAGTCTAATTATTAGTCTAATAAGAACCAACAGAACCGTTTCGCGAATGGCCGGCGAAGTTGTTGTCATGCCTAATGAAGTTCTTCGCTCCGGGTCGAGATTTATTCACCAATAGCAGATGCCGAACTGGCATCGACTGGCCTGTAGCCAACGGCTTCGGCCATCCGGATGAATATTTAATGTTCGGTCGTGCAGTTTCGTGAGCCGCGCAATGTGTCACTGCACATTTTACCGTCATAGAGGGATGCGATCCTCGAATGCGTGGCTTCATTTTACGCATCGTGTAAATACCGGTTACTCGTTCACGGAGATGTTCGACAGGGATGTACGGCACGGATAAATAAAGAGGGCATCCGTGTAATCGATATCGGGGCTCCTACTCCCACGCATAAAATGATCTATACATTGCGACCGATTTCGCTTCTTCCTTTCTTTGTTCCGTTTTAATCCGGCTTTTCTTTTGATATTTCGTGCCCGTAGTATGGGTGCCTAAAAGGACGATCTTTAAGCGATCGATCTTTTATGGGCGTCCCTAGTTTGAAGCGTTGACGTTCCCGTTTTTCTATGCGAGATTAAAAATCGAGCGGCTCGCGCGATTTATAGTGTCAATTTTACACGCACAATGGTGCCGAAGTGATAAAAATTAATTTTCTAAATTTTCGATTACTTTCAAAGAAATCTATTTTTGTATTGCCACATAGTGGGAGCATAATGTGCAAATTATAATGCAAATTAGTAATGATCAATGTAGAAAGAAAAAGTTTTTTATGGAAACAAATAATACGCATGACGAATAATCTTTTCTCCTGAGAATTCATCAGTTTTATTTATTTATTTATATATTTTTCTACGAGAATTGCCCCTTAATATAAAAGGAATTAAGAGGAGGGAAGTTCACGTTTTGTTGCCATATCTGAGATCATTTCAAGGTCAAGTCATTATACATGCTGGCGTGTATTTTATCGTCAACCGCACGATGCAGTCAAAGAAGACATGCACATATGTCCAACTTATGCACAAACTCTAAAAACTAGTCACCTTGAATGAAACCTACTTTTTGTGCCATATTTGTTGCTCGATATCAGGCAAATTCTATATAAGAACATTTTTTGTAACATCACTATTGATAAAGATATTTACATAGTAACATTTTGATGGTCTATAATATGTAATTATTAATATAATAATTATAATTATTAATTATTATTATATTTATTAATGTATAATGATTAATATTGTATATATTTTTAATAATTACATATATATATATAATATGTAATTGTAATTATAATTGTATATATAATGTAATTGTAATTGTTGTTTATATAATTGTAATTTATATACATATCAATAATTACATATAATTACAATTACTATAATTAATACTTAGTACATAAATTATAGCGTTAGAAATGTTCGTCGAGATCGATATTTTTATCTGCGTTTGAATAGTTTCATTCATTCGAGAATAATCATATAAATTCTATTCGTGCGTTTATCTCCGAAGAAACATTTTCCGCATTTATTTATTTATGAATGTCACAGCCAGTCGCGGTTATCTATGGCCGCGTTTACAAACGTTGATACATGAGTGCGGAATATCAGTTATAGAATTATAATATAAATCGGAATTTTAAATTGCAATTTATACGTAACCCGCGTTCTCGTTTTTGGAATAATTAATTTATAATACGCCGTCGCAGTGGTCTGGTTTCTTTCCGATTTTCGTTCACTCGATAAATGCAGCACCGTTATAGAGATTTATCATTTTATGATGGCACAAACGTATTTTTATAATAATATTTTATTTAGAATTCTGTAGCTTTTAGTTATCATTTTCGTCAATTAATAACTCATTTATTGATGGGATATAATTGCAAAAATTGCGCTTTCTTATTCGTATGAATTTTATTATTATGTAAAACGATTCTACTACATTATAATACTCTATATTTGACAGGAATCATAATTATAATGTATTGTAGATTATACAATGACATCACAAATCTGTACATACAGATTTGCTTTTCTCCAAAACAATTTGTTTTTTTTATATCTTGCCACGTGATTGTCTGTTTTCTCATCAATGCACGCGATGATCAATGTCTATGGGTGAAAGTGAACGGCTGGAAACTCTATATCGACATGTTGCTTGCGTCACACATCCGAGAACTATGGTATTGTGACGGAAACTGATCCTGAGCTAGTGTATATGAGAGTGCTTATGAGTTTAAGGTCATCTATGATGAAGAGTGGATATTAGGAAATAGCGAAAGATTGGCCTTATGTAGTTGATGGAAGCGAAAACGGAAATGGAAGAAGTGTCTCAGTCATCCCCGTAATTCAAAGCGGTGCATTTAACTGGAACGACTCAAACGCATAACACGTGTTGCGACAAGAAATTATTCCTCAAAATAATAGAAACTTTTAATAGAAACGGAATTCTAAATGAAGTCATGCATTTGCATATGCTTCAATATTTGCTTATGTTTGGAAGTTTTCACTTTAATCAGTTAAATATGAAACTATTTCTTAGCATTCTTTAATCCTTTAATAATTCTTTTATTAAATAATTCTTTAATAATTTTTGCCAGCATTGCAGGAAAATATCAAATTGGAAATAAAAATGAAAATTTCGCAACAAATTCAATATTTGTATTGAAAATACCTTAAATTGAGAAGATATATTATCATCGAGTGAATTCGGACATTAAAATGTTACATTATCAGTTTGCAATATTGAAATTAAATATTAATTGACAAATTGTCCCGTATATAAGAAATAAATGATTTCATCCATCACTGTATTAGATATAACACAATCTAATAATATAATTATTTAGTTTAAAGCAAAATAGCTGAAGGATAAAATCGTTCCTGTACAATTTCCTTTATGCAAGACAATTCCATGTGCACCCAAGCTGTATGCAGAACAGAATGCAGAGAAAGTTAGATTCTAGATGAAAATCGATACATGTGTGTATTGTGGTGCATCTATTGTCAAGCGTGCAGTTCGCGAAAGCTGGTCATGAACAATTCGTGAATTGCATATGTGAAACAAATGCAATCAGTTACTTGAAAAACATCGAATCGTGGAGACACGTCACACTTTGAACATAATGCTATTTTGAACTCACATGGATTATATGTACATATATTTGAACTTTGTAGATTTCATATAATCTTTACATTACTAATTGTAAGCAGTATAACATTTTACTGTCGTATTACCCTACATGATTAAAAAGGTGGTAAAAAAAAAAAAATTTGTCTTTCTCATACTATATGTATACCATTAATATAATATTGTATATTCTTGTAAGTATACGTGCACAATGTGTATTAATCATTTTGAAATGACAGAAACAGTGTTCCTTTATTTACTCATTTCACTGACTCTACAAAAAACAGAAAGTGAATAAAATAGTTATAAAGATCATGTGATACGTCTTTTGACGATACCAACAGATCATTTTTCCCTTTTCATTGTATTTTAATGCTCACTTTTGTCGCTATTTTCACGTGATATCATTGAAGTCTCTCGCGTCACACTGAATACAACGATAATGTTCTCATTCTTCCTGCTTATTTATTCTATAATACAATTTACCTGAAAGATACGGAGACTAAAGCGTTGATCTCGTAAAGAAGAGATTGTTTATCGTGTCTCGCGAGCTTCAAGCACCAACGAAGTCTCCTAAAATCAGAAATTGCTTCTCGCTTATATCTAGAACGGATAGGAAGTTGCTACGATACAATAACAGTATCTCAGACTTTATAAAGAAGAAAAATGACTAAAAATTAAGATAAAACTGATCAAATGTATTCGATAATGCGCTTCGAAATTTTTAAGTGTTAAAGTGTCATTCGATTGAATATTTATTTGCTAGCGTCGAGTAAAATTTTATACATATATAATTTTACCTAGATGAATTTATATTCGATAGCGTCGAGTAAAATTTCATTTGGATATATTTTTATCTAGATGAATTTTTATTCGATAGGGTTGAATAAAATTTTATTCGGATATATTTTTATCTCGATGAATTTTTATTTGATAGCTTCGATTAAAATTTTATTCGGATATCTTTTTATCTCGATAAATTTTTATTCGATAGCTTCGAGTAGAATTTGATTCCAATTTTGTACCTAAATGAATTTTTATTCAATTGCATATTTATTCGATATATATATAGGGTCAAGTCAAATTTTATCCAGATATATCTTATCTTGTATCCGTCACACGAATAAAATTTTGCCGAACTCTGGAAAAAATACAGTAAATTCTCCCTAATTGACGCTCACTTTGTACACAGAAATGGAAAATTTGGGAAAACTTGATTATTATTTACTCGTTTTTATAGTTACCGCTTGTCAATCGTACCTCCTCTTCCCAAATTGTCCATTTTTGTTTCCAAGCTGAGCGTCAATTAGGGAGAATTTTCTGCAGTCCCATCGCGCTCGATTAATTAAATAACTCAAAAGCCTTGGGCCGGTTCGACTGGTTTCCTGCTCGTTCATGCGCGCAGTAAATCGCACCTAATCTCGCTGGAATTCGCGGGTCTCGTTAGAAAAAGAGACCAAAGTGACCCGTCGCGTCGTACCGCGTTTTACCGGGACGATCGAAGGGTGCAATTAAGTGTGCGCGAGCGTCGAGCGCGATGCACGGCCGCGCGTATTGCAATTTGTATGGAAATATGAGCCGGCTTCGAGTTTCGTAGGTAGTGGCTGCGCGTTCAGATATATTCGCGGCGCAGAGTGCATTTCCTCTATGGTATCGCAAGGCCACCCCCTCTCGTTATCATGCGGAGACGGCCTTGCATCCCAGACGCCCTAGCACACGAATGCTGGCTGGATGACGAATACCTTCCCGTACCCGGTGCCTCTATTCTTGATGCAAATGGCCCTTTTCACGTAGAGCCACGTCAATACCTAATGTATTTACCATGGCGTTCGCGGATGCACGCAGGAAAACGGTACGCCGGTGTTTGGTCCCTTGCCATCGACCATCATCATTCGCCAACCCCTGCGCGGATGCTCGATGAAACCAGGCCATCGAAAAGTGGGAATTCGATGGCAATTTGCGGTGTACTGTCGGTATTTACAGCCCAGCGGAATATTGCGTTTTCAAACTTAATAGAATCGCTGGTCGAACTTCTAATCTGCGTTTAGTCGATCAAGTGCGTATTATAATATCGGTGGAATTCCGACTAGTTCGGGAATGGAAATTCAATTGTCTTGTTGCAGAGGATTTTAAATATCTGGTTTTTCGGATTCCTGGGCAAAAGTCACCGGAATGTAGAAAAAAAACGACTGGATTTAGAAGAACACGTGTTGGAATGTTATTGTCAAACGAGTATAATATTCGATTCTATAAAAAGCACGCGATATATATATATATATATATATTAGCCAGTTGATTAAAGAGGAGGTTTTGTGAAATTGAATTGTGTCCTATTGCGAAGGATGGTGTTAACTGTCTGGAGATTTATGGGGCAAGGTCGACACAGATGCAGAGAAAACGATTGGATTTCGAGAAATGCGAATTGGAATATAAATCTCTTGCCTCGTTATGAAACGTAATAATATTGTAGAATGGTGTGAAGAATGTGTGAAGATAATGCAATTTTAACATTATTCTGTTAATTAAAAAGGGATAGTTGTGTGAAGCTGTACCATCGAATGCCAATGGAGACACAATCGATATTAATTTAGATATACATATACTATGAATAAGTGAAAGAATTCGCAATAATACAGTAAAAAATATCTTTGTTCAAAGAAACGATCGAAATATCCAATTTATTGCATTACAATTTTGTTTAGATTCTTGCCGATGCATTGCATGTGATACAGTCTAGTAATTGAAAGTATGACATTTTCACATGTTGTATTATCGAAGAAAGCAAATTTGGCAAAATTGATAAATATAGTTTCTAAAGCATAAATAATAATTACAAGTTCGGAAATAATAATAATAATAATATAATAATAATAATATAATAATAATAATATATATAATAATAATATATAATAATAATCATATATAATATTTTTTTACTAAATAGTGCCACTATGTTCTACAAATAAAAGTAACAAAAAATTATTCGAAAATAGACCCAGAAATGCTCTCTAAAAAATGTGAATTAAAAACGTACATAGTTATTAGGTTTTCCTTTGATACAACGCAAATATAGATCAGCAGTATTCCACGGAATTCGATTTAAAAATGTTACCATGATGTACAAACTAGATTGAAATGTCAGAAAAATTAATTTTAGTTGGAAGTTTCTATTAATTCATTTAGTTTTCTGTTCATTCGTTTAGTTTTCTGTTAATTAATTTAGCTTTCTGTTCGTTCAGTTCAATTTCTCTTCATTCATTTAATTTTCTGCTCATTCATTTTGTTTTTTGTTTATTCATTTCATTTTCTGTTAATTTGCATGACTTCCTCTTAACTCATTTCATTTTTGTATTCATTTCTGCCGCTCTAATGGTTACGATATTGACGAATCTGTAGGAAATAATGGCAGGCGCAACGCAGTTCATTATACCTTTATTAGCGCAACTGTTCCGCAGAGTTTGGTATAAACAGTACTAATCCATTGTTTTTCCGCGCTGACAATTTACGTTCGCAAAAATCCACAGCTTTTTAATTGTTGCAGAAAAATGTTTTTCTTTTTATACTAAGCGTGTGTTGCAGTGGTTGAAGATGATCTTCTTTTTGAACAAAACGCATCACTTTGCATGCAAACTTAATTCATTTGAAATCTCTCGCTTTTAAAATTGGATGGGTAATTTATTGTTTTCGATGCGTGTGCACCAAGTGCTCGAAAGTTTTATCAAATTATACTTGTTCGCGCAAAATTAAAGAAATAAAGTTGAATATTTTCATTACAACACATTCTATATTGTATTGTATGGTACGAAATGTACCATAATGCAACGAAAACAAATCCGTTATTAAATACGAAGGAAAGAATAATAAAAGATGTTTAATATACTGGAGTAAGGACATAAAAAACTGAACCTCTTTCTGTCTTTTAAACCTACACGAAAAAATGATGTTCGAATTTGCACTGGGAATATTGCATAAATATAATTATTGAATTTTAGAAAGCAGATTTAGAATAAGATAATTCGATTGCAATGGACAAAGCAAAATTTATTGTTGACAACAGCTTATAGAATTAAAAATAATTACTCTGCATTCTGTTTAGTTGTCTTTTTTACAATTATCTAGTCTTTTGTTGGAAAGTTAATAATTTGGTGCGATTGAGACAAGGTTAAAATGCATATTTTAAATTGATTGGAAACAATGTGCAAATTGTGTAGACTTCTCAGAAATTTTTTCCACTAATTATCTACCTTTTAGTCTCAAATCAAATATACTGGAAGAACATGAATTTTTAATAAATTCGTAAATAAATACATTATTTTAATTTTACATTTAATTGTGATTGTAGCTCATCACAAAATACAATTTACTAAAAAAATTTCAACGTATCTTTAGAAAGGGTAATTCACAAGATGTATATTCAACAATTACCAATTTGCATAATATGATAAACGAGTGCAAAATCAGAAGGCGCTTCTATTTTGCATTATTTATTACATGTCAAAGATGACAAGCGAAACTAATCAAGCGCTGTTCGCTATTCTATGTGTACAACGTATAATACGTACTCTGCGCACTGTTCACAAGGAAAAGAACACTTTTTATCCGTTAAGGATCTTTGCAACTTGTCACCCAACGTCCCGGTCATTTTTCATCATCCGTCTACATTTTCTGTTTCATCGTAGAATACCACAGGGACAATGTATTGCCGACGTGGTTTTTTTTGCTCCGTCGAGAAGTTCGCTCGTTGTTATTGCATTTTTAGGTTATTGCATGTCGTTACGTGGCTAATCTCGTTACGTGCTCCAGACTATGTTGCCGGGGTGTATCGAAACGTCAGCCGGAATTTGATTATGAATGCGGAGCGGAATGCGCAATGGCCTGAGTTCTCGTTGCACATGATGAGAACACACCATAGCTCGAAGAACCATGTATTTTTCAATTTACTGAACAATTTTCATTTGATAGGGTGAAAAGCTTAATTTTTTAATTATATCCCTTTAAGGTACAACATTGTCCTTTTCCCAAAATATTATACTTCAATTCATTGAAATAATTTCATCGTTATTCCATGTTGAGCTAAAGTAGACCTAAACCGGAACCACGTTATCCGAACATCTATTTTTACAATATTCTGGTACCCAAACGTTCTAAAAGTATTGTATTATTTAAGCATTGAATAAAAAGCATTAAAAAGACACATATAAAATGCATTGTATTATTTAGATACATTCTTGTCTAGCAGAGAATTTGAACGGAATGTTTACGTAATATCAGGATGTTACGAAAATAATCATTCAGATAAGAGACAATTCAAGATAAGATAAGATAAGATAAGAATCATTAAAAAATTCAATTTTTTAATTATCTTTTTTAAAAGTACAAAACTGTCGACAAGTTTTCCTAAAATTTTATGCCTCAATTCACTAAGATGATTTCATTACTTTCAATATTCCTGTTCCATGTTGGACGAACCCAAAATCACGCATTTTTAAACTCGAGGAAGTATTTCCATTTGATAGAATCAAAAATTAAATTTTTTAATTATGTACTTTAGAGGTTCAATTCTGTCGACAAGTTTTCCAAAATTGTATGCCTCAGTGATTTTATTATATTCAATATTACTTGCTGCGCCATGTTGACTGCATTAACCTTAATTTCGGAACGTTTATGATAATTTGATCATGTCTAGTGAGTGATTAAAATGAAGGCGAATTTCGAAAATGCTTTCGCAAGTGCTAGATTTTATTGCAACGACTGCACGATGTTCCGGATTACTTGCGTTTACTGTAATTCCGAAGCGTTCATAATAATTTGATCACGTTCTCTCAGTCGCCAAAATGTAAACAAATTTGAAAATGACTTTCCAGGATGTTATGCTTGAATTATAACTAGATTACGATTTACAGTGGCCCACAAAAGTGTTCGTACAGCTTTTAAAACGCGATAACCTTTTCAAAACTGAACTAAATGACTTGAATTTTTTTTAGATGACAGATGGACTAGTTTACTAGATGATGATTAAAAAGCTTTTTTTAATTTTGCTATTGCTTGGAATGAAAAGAAAAAATTAAAAACCTCATTTTTTAACTTTTTTTATTTGAGCCTATAACGAAAATTTAAAACATACCTTTCGTAGATTTCGGTAACTTATATGCATGTTGAAAATTTTATCGAAGTCGATTCACGTTATTACGAGTTACAACAAATTAAAAATTGCAAAAATCGCAGTTTTATCATCAGATTTTGACCAACAACTGTAAGAAATCTGCAGGTTTTAAAATCTTTCAACGCCTGTAGTTATACATATATATAGCTAACATGCATATAAGTTACCGAGATCTACGAGAGACATTTTTTAAATTTTCGTTATAGGCTCAGATAAAAAAGTTAAAAACGAGAAATTTTTATTTTTTTTTGTCATTCCAAGTAATAGCAAAATGAAAAAAAAATCATTTTAGTCATCGTCTAGTAGACTAATTTCTCTACCATCTAACAAAATTCGAGTCATTCAGTTCAGTGTTAAGATAGTTATTGCATTTTAAAAGGTGTACGAACACTTTTGTGGTCCATTGTATAACAAAAATGGATGAAATTTAAATCTACGAAAATATTGAAAGAATTTCTGGACATTTATCTATTGTTCTCAATTATTTTCAATTTCCAAATAGCTTATAATTGGACAGCAGATTTTAGGCACTTATCACAAAAATTAATAAGTGAAATACCAAATTTTAACGACATTCGAAGAATTTAAGGATATTGTTACGCTATTTTCAACTTATTACAGTCATAAACAAAATAAATTCATTTTTATTTTCCACTTCTTGCAATTGATTTAGAAAGTTTTCGTTTTGCATAAAAGTCCGCAGTTTATTTATAATTCAAGCACTGGTAAAAGACCAGTGTTAAAATGGTACTTATTTACAACGATAGCTATTTAAAAGCGGCACAGTTGCACAAAGAACGATTTCCTGACCGCAATCGCTCGCGTCGTATAATGAAGTAATTAAAAAGTATCGTGGACGCTACAGCGTCGAGAATGGAAAACCTTTAAGCATCGAATCAGATACCGTAACGCTGTGTATTTCATTTAAATTTGCCTTTCATTAAGTTTTCAACGATGAAAGCATTATTTTCGTGGGCCCGATATTGTCGTCTTTTATTATATTTCTTCATCAACTGAAATGTTCGAGTCGTGAATTATGTTACCAGCGTTTAGCCACTATGCCTGTGTATTTCGTGTACCCTACAGAATATTCTGTCCGACCGAAACTTTCTTTTTGGGGCTCAGAAACTGCCGGCGCTGGCGCAAAGTGTACCGAAGGAGGCACGGAAACTTCTTTCGGATGAGTCGAGCATGAAAAGCTATTGTTCTAAGCAGGACTATTGTTCCGTGGAGAAGCGATCTTCTGGAGGATTTTAGGGATTCGCTTTAATCGCGTATAGCTCTCGGACGCTACGCCCTGAACAGCTTTTGTTGTTTCAATAAATCTTTGAGTAGCAATTGTGTATATGCCGTCGCTTAATATTTCCATTGTCCCTTGAAAACATTTGAATCCATTGATTCTGAGGGAGGCGTTTCTATTCGAGAAATTAAGACTGAAAGATTTGAGCCACGTTAGATTCTAAAATGAGTCTGTGTAACACGAAATATTATTTCATAGGTTTACAAAGCTTTCCTCTACTTTTCTTTCAGGGGTTCTTACTTTTAATCAGGGCTCGAATTTATCTGTACTTTAACTGTAAACTTTCATATATAAGTTATTTAGTAAACTTTTAATTTCCGAATTATTTTTTTTCTATTTTAAGCTAACTTTTAACTTCTGAATCATTTCCTCATCTGTTTTAAGTGAACTTTTACATTAATAACACTTTAATTCTGTTACAAAAGTTCAATTTTAACAATTGTAACAGATATTTTAAAGTAAAATATGAATCTTCACAGTATGTTTCAATTTACTTAGCGTTATTTAAGGAAGTGGAAACTGGATAAATATAGGGTAAGCAATTCGTGATCTTTATATATTTATTTTATTGCAAATGTTTGTATGCAAATAGAACTCTGATTATAGAATGATTCAAGGTCTCAACCTTAAACTTACGTAATATTAAACTGTAAATTCGTTTAAAAGTATTTTAACTTTTTCAAAGCAGCATAACTGTTGCTGCCCGAACAGAGCTTTTCCCCGTTTCCGAAAATTTCCATTTTATTCTCGTAAACTTTTAAAATCGACACCTAAATCCTGAAAACGCAATTGCCTAAAAAGTTGCCAGAAAAAGACTTACGAATCGACCGCTGATCATTATGTAAATTTCCATTTTTGTACATCAACGTAGAAAAATTAGAATCAGATAAAAAGTTTCCTTCATCAATTAAAAAATTACTAATCGTAAAAAAGAAATAAATATTGTATCGAAGCTTATTAATTTGTAATGTCATATTGTATTTGAATAATCTGCAGCCGTAAGTCGCCACAAGTGCCGCAAGTATCATCAAAATATCCGCAACCTAATTATGCAATTATGCTCGAAAATTTAAATATCCCCGGACTTTGCACGTTTTTCTGCATGTGTATAATGCTGCGAAATTGATTATTACGGAAACTAGTCCAATGAACAATAATTGCACGTTTCAAAGTAACCACAATGGAGCGACAGCTGTGGTCATTGAATCGATGCCAACTCGCACCAAGGTTACACAGACAGGAATAGCTCGGAGGAAAAATCGTTATGCATGATCGACGAGTTATAGCGAGTTGCGCTTTTGGTTCGTCGTTGACCGCTAATTACAGAGTAATCCCGATATGGAACGGCATTCGGCTGCTCTCGATGAAACGCCATCGCATACATACACAAACAAACACACGTACACATATACACGTTCACACAGATGCGCTTCCACGTGAAATCGCTGACATTCACTTTTAATATAATATGGTTTTTCATTAACAAATAACAGATTCATTGGCGACTCGGATTCGATATTATTTTTGAGTCTATAGATCGTGCAGTTTCGTTTCATTTTTGTCCCCATTGAAAAGTATTAATACTTTCAAATCCGCTCTTCTTTGAGCAAGCAATGTAACGATTCCGATATTTTCGACGGATGGGTCAAATTTATCTCTTTTTTTTTTTTAATATGAAACGTGGTCTATTGCACTTTTTGAGTACACGGTGCGAGTTGTAAATCGGTTTGATTCGAACATTTTTGCTGGAAAAAGCGGAAAAGCTGGTTCAAGCGGAAGTTCGTTTGTGCAAAGTGAAAAGTCCAATTTGTCTATTTTAGGTGACGCAGTACGTTGCAAGTTTAATTCGCGATACCTGTCTCTTTAATTAGAATGTACTGTTTTGAATAATTAACTGCTTTTTGCTCGGCTCTGAGATGCTCACTGCATTGAAATAGTAATTAATTTTTTCTATTATTTATATACAAGATTCAGTTGATTATAAATATAATATGAAACGCTCATGCCAATAATCTATTACGTATCTAGTACATACTAAATAGAACCAGTACAGATTTACAAAAAATGCAACAAAATATTATTTTCTATTTCAAATGATCAAACAAAATATTCTAACAGCTAAAATTGTCATCGTAGTAATTCACATTTATAAAAATGAAACAATAAAATCTTTTTACTTTCACTCATTAATTAACGTAGCTTTGCTAATAAAATGTTAACGTTCGTTCAACGCTATTTAAATATTTAGTTCATTAAAATCGATGTTACCGAATATTCCACAAGCATACAAAATTCATAGAATGGTTACAACGACACTCGTCCCTCAATTTGCGCGAAGTATTCAATCCACGTTGGTTTGTTTTACACAAATGAAAATCGTGTAAATAAAGACGGTGAGTACAAAGGAAGAAATACATATTTATTTCGCATAGCTTGACAAAAAGATAATTATGACATTTCAGAAAACAAGAAAATTTTATTCGGTATCACTACCGCTACTGTAATTCAAAACAATCTCATCGCACAAACTCATCATCTCCATCGCTAGAAATATTAGGTCTACCGGAAAATTCTGTCCGTTTTTGAATTGAAATATAACACAATTTTCGTACGTTTAATAATATTTATTGTAGAATATGCTTTCCATCGTTACTTATGACTTCTTGCCAGCATGATGGCAATTTGTAAATGCCATTTTTAAAAAATGATTTATTTTTAGGGGCGAAGAACTCAACTAGTGCTTGGTTGACATCAGCTTCGGTTTTGAATCTTTTTTCCTGTAAAAAGTTTTGCAAAGAGAGAAACAAGTGATAATCGGAGGGTGCTAGGTCTGAGGACTATGGTGGATGTGACAAAATTTGTCAGCCTAGCTCTGCGACTTTCTGACGAGTCGCCAAAGCAGCATGTGGTCTGGCATTATCATCGGTAGCCATGTTTTCACGATCGCGTCTCGCTTAATAATGACATGAGACATCTTTGTTTCAGCTTATTTAGGAGAGTACATGTGTGTAAATGCAATGATAAAGAGAGATAGTCATATATGTCTCAAATCAACATGTGCATGTGAATTGAAACTTGAAGTGACACTATCGGACAGAACTTTCCGGTAGACCTAATATTTGAAAGTTCGACTGCCTTTTTATTGTTGATATACATTTTGTTTCATAAATTGAATGAGTTTTCATAAATTTGTTGATATTCGCTGCAATATTTTATTAAATTTTCTCGAAATTTGAAAGCTCGTTTAACGTTTGGATCAATATCTGTGATGGCACTGTCCTATTTTCTTGGCTAATTCAAGAGCTTTCCAAAGATTTACTGGCTGCGCGTAAATTCAGATCGCGTAAATTGAGTAAGAAAGAGACTCGCGTAAAAAATGTGCCGCGTAAATTAAGGTATGAGTGTATGTATATACCAGAGTTGGGAAAAATTTCATTCGAATGATGGACAAAAGATGAAGATTAACGAATAAAATTTTATTCGACACTATTGAATAAATATTCAATAGAACAAAAATTTATCTACATAAAAATTTATCCGAATAAGAATTCATTCAAATGAGATCTTATTCGAATAAGAATTTAATAATAAAATATATATAAATTTTGTTCATAGTTTATCAATTTATTTGTTCCATATTATTTTTTCGAATTATTCGAATAGATGGAGGGAATAATTTATGACGAATAATGAATAAATATTTAATACGAAATAGAAACTAAATAAATATAATAATGAAGCTAAAAAAAATGTGTAACTAAAATTAAATAAATATATACTAAATGGAAACTATGACATACTCTTTTCCAACGAATGTACCCAATCTCTTCCAGCAAGCTCAATCATCTTGATTCCTCTCCCGTCTAAAAATTCGTGGCTTGTATTAAATAATAAATACAAACATGTCCTACAATTTTTCGGTATACGATTTTATAATTGTTTCCAGCCGTTTACGATGAAAAATCCCAAAAGTCGGTTCAAGAGATCGTGTTTTAGGCTGGAAACCCTCTCAACGAAACAACGCAGGTCAGCACAGAGGTTCTATGGATAACGTGTGTACGACAAAAGCGAATCGCGGATATGGTATCCCCTATCTTGCTGAAAAACAACGAACGCTCCGTGCGTTGAATCGACACTGTTGAAAAGCGAAACCCTCCCGGAGAGGACGTGAACGGGAATTGAATTATGCAGAGAAGAGGGGAGACGCGTGAGAGTTATCAACGGCTAAAAAGAGGGTGGCACGAGAGGATTTGAAGTTAGAAAAAAATTGGACGATGCGAGATTAAAGTAGAACGAAATCGAAGATTCTGACAGGAACGATAGCGGCGCGAATTGAACGTAGATAGAGGAAGAGAACCGAGTAAAATGATCCGCTGAATCTTAAGGAGATGGATGTGGAACTGAACGACTGTGCAAATTAGTAGATAAAGTTAGTTCTGGATCGCTGTAGAATTCCTACGCTGATAGATATCGGAAAAATTCGTTCCTCAAGAAAGAGAAGAATATTTAGTTAAAAATCTGAGAATCCTGATTTTTAGGAACTTCTTGCTGAAAGATTAATTAACTTTTCTTTTCGTGAAGTGTTGAAAAACGGATAAATCGAGACATCTTTCTTGATACATACACAAATTTAGGTCCCATGATCTATTGCGTAAGACAACGGGTTTTTGACACAACAGCAGGTGTCGAATCCAAAATTATAACGTTACAATTTTACAACATTCATTGTTTTTCTATGATGAGTTAAAAAGAAATTTTCATTTTAAACAATCCTTGAATGATCTACTGAGTAAAATGATATGTTAATATGATGATCGTGAATTTTTCCATGTCTGTTTCTTAATGAACAATTGATTTGAAATTTGGTCTTCGATCATATTGATTAAATAAAGATCGATGTAGATATTGAATGTATACTTCGTTTAAAATTGATTTCAGCAATTATTCTGTTGATTAGTTAAATCGTCCTTGATTTCGCGTGGATTATGTCATACATCGTTATCTGTGGGGAACTAGATAATTATCACAAAAAGTTATAACATTCTGATAGAACGACCGCGAAGCGTTTCAGCTCGGTTATTAATGAACCGATTTTAATATAAAAACTTAGATAAGTTGGAACGTTTCTCCTCAGTCGGCTGTCTTGGGAAATTACTTCGACAGAAGTCGAGAAAGATTGAACGGTGTCAGGAGATGGCGCTTACCACTACTTGTAACTACGAACTTTAACATAAAGCCACCTTCAAAAGACGTGGAAAATAAACGTAAAATCGATGTGCAAATGATTTAACAAGTATAATAATTTAACTCTTGTCTAAGAATGTTTTCAATATTAAATGCAATTTTTAACTCTTCCACTGTGTTCACTTAATTCTCGAACGTCGGACCATTTTCACAGATATTGACGATGTTCATGACAATTCTGAGCTTTAATCAGCAATTTTTCAAAACATATTTTTGAAAATATTTCTTGCACATTAGCCTTTCTATTGTTTCTAATGTAACAGCAATTTATTTCATTTATTCGCCGATAATTGAGTGGTTTAGCGAACAATTTAAATACTTTGGGTCAAAATTAACAATGTCACCGTCCTTGCGAGGGTTAATTACTAAATATTTATTACTATTTACAGATTTATATCCGAATAAATAAAAAAGTTAAAAAATTGGTCACTCTGTAAGTGAATTTTAACATATGTATAAAAAACAGAATCATATAAAATTGATTTAGAAGCTTCCGTTGCACGTGCATCGTGCAGGATCTTATTGTTTCGAACACTGTAATTTTATTGGTACTGAATGTTTGCCATTATCGGCCAAATATTTGCCAACGATAAATTGACATTCACTGAGGCATACATTTCTCGTTTTAAAAAAATGACAAATATAAAATATAGCTACTTAAATATTCTTTCGAGTACGATGCTAACCCGTTTGAGCCAACTACATGTATCTGTTTATTCTACAGAGATTATTTGACTTTTCCAGATAAAACGGACCTCTGGGGGACGCGTCTACAACGTCGCATGTTTACAGACGAAAAGAATGCAGAGATGCTATGACAATATCAAAATAAATATGGAATTCTACCTCAAGATGCACGAGCATTTTTCCCGGATTGGATTGATCCGAGCGATTCCAGTATAACGCATACATAGGTACACATAGATACAGTCACATACGAGAGTCTATTTACGTGGACTTGCTGAATTTCGTAACTAAAATAAAATAAGAACAATTTCGTGCAATTTATGAATTCTGGATTGTTCAGAATTGTATTTTATTGTCTGGAAACATACAGTGACTCGCATTAATATTCGGATACGATATTATTAGAAAAATTATTGCTCCTTTTTACTGTTTACGATAGCATTATTGAATCAATTGATTTCTCATATAATAAAGCACTTCCTAAAGTAAGTAGAAACGTAAATTTTGTTTATTTATTGCACATGTTTTTTTGTATAATAAGCGATAAACAAGATTGTGAAAAAATTTAATGCCAGAGTTAAACACTGTACTACATTGACGACGCCGCTAACACATATTGTTTATAAACAAATATTATAAACAAATCTTATAAACAAATAAAAATTCATTGTGAGAACTCTGTACCACAGAAATTATTGGTGATATCAGACGCTTTACTTGTGAAAATGGGACGAAAAGGAAGAAATACGTCTTTTGAAATCTGACAATTGCTTATTTATCACAAGGAAAAGGGAAAATCATACAGAGATATAGGCAAATTATTAAATATAAGCAAGGGTAGTGTGGCAGATATTACACGTCGCTACATTCGCGAGGATTGAATCGATTTAATCCCTCAGAAAGGTTGTCCAAAATTATTAGACACTCGCGACCAACGCAAGATAATAAGAAAAATGAAGAAAAATTCTGGACAAAGTGCTACAAAATTAACAAAGGAATTGTTCGTAGAATCTGGGAAGAAGGTACACCCGGACACAGTACGACGGGTATTAAAAACTTATGGCTACAACGAAAGAGTTCATCGTAGAAAGCCGTACATAAATGAAGCAAATCGCAAGAAAAGATTGAGCTTTGTAAAAAAATATTTTTACAAAGACAACCGGTGGTGGAATGATGTAATATTTTCGGATGAAAGGAAATGTAATCTTTTCGGATCCGACAGTCGAAAAATGATGTGGCGTAAAATAAATACAGAATTAAACATTTCAAATTTAAGACCGACAGTGAAACAAGGTGATGGGAGTGTAATAGTGTGGGGTTGTATCTCGTCTGTAGGTGTAGGTGATCTAGTTTTTATCGATGGTATTATGGACAAAATGAAGTATTTAGACATTTAAAAAAAAATTTAATTACAAGTGCCATAAATATAGGTATACGTAACAGTTTTAAGTTTTATCAGTACAATGATCCTAAACACAAGGCCAGAATTGTGCAGGAATATTTATTATACAATTGTCCAAAAGTACTGCATTCTCCTCCTCAATCGCCTGATTTAAATTCGATTGAAAATTTATGGGATCAATTAGACTGCAAAATTGGTACAACACCTACAAGGACAACAACGTTAAAACAACGTTTGTTAGACGAATGGAAACAGATTTCGCTGGAATATTTAAATAAAATCATTTGTAACAAACCCAAGCGATTACATGAAGTAATAAAACAAAAGGGTCAGCCGACAAAATATTAATATTATGATAACATGATTAAAAAGATTTTCATTTTATATAAAATTAATGTAATTCATTCACTGTCCAAATATTTTTGCGACGTTAAATTTTGTCACAATTTTGTTTATTGCTTATTACACAAAAGAACGTGTGCTATAAAACACAACAATTTATGCAACATGTAAAAGTGCTGTATTTGGCCAAAATCGTGAAAAAAATGGCAGCGTTTTGTGTGACGTCGAGTATGCTCATCGAAAACAGCTAACTGGTTAAGGAGTTAATCGTGGTCCCTTATCGCGCACACGCTGATCGTTCGCAGCGAAACGTAACACCTCAAAGTAACCCTTCGCGATGAAACGAGTGCGACGCACTTTCGTTCTCGTTGCGCGCGAACGTAACGTGGTGTAACACACTTTGTTTGTCCAGAGAGCCGGTTCCAGGAGGCGAACAAGGCCGGTGAAATGCGGCGTGAAAGCAGCGACGTCGGTTGACCGCGGCAGACAATGTTCCAGGTCAATACGGATCGATGGTACTGTGATAAAACGAAACTTTCCGAAACGACCAAGGAACTTCGACATTAACCTAAAAGCCTCACGCGGCGAACAGTTGCTCCGATTAAGTCAGCTTTTATAAAGCAACGCTGAAACAGCCGGGAGGCTGCTGATCGAATTAGTCCTCGGGAATCTTCATCTCTATTAGTTCTCTCCGCCGCGTCGCGCCGCGCCGTCGCGCGACCGGGTCGATCGTAAACAATGAATCCGATCGTAACTCCCCCGCGTCACGATGAAAGACGAGCTGCTAATCGCGGCAGGTGTCGAATCGCTCGCGGATGCTGCTTCCTGAACTTTCGATAACTCGAATTTATGCGTGATTTCGTCGATCGACGACACGGCTGGGAAGTTCCATGCTGAGATTCGGTGTTCGTTAGCCCAGACTGTTTCCACGACGAAAGACATGGACAGGATGAATCGCAATCTTGTGAAATTTACGCATACTATAGAACAGACGTCGGCATAATTTGACAAATACATCTGCTTTTATTGTGATTAGATTTAGAATCCTGAACTTTTATGTTCAAAGTTCGAAAGCATACGGTAATTATTTTCTCAATAAAGTTTGTTTTATTGTTCACTTAAAGACTGACAGAAGTAGAACTTAAAGTAGAACCTCGATTATCTGGTCCTCCGGTATCGGAATTCTATACTGACCAAATACAGTAATGAAGAAAAGATTGAGACGAAAAGGAAAGAAACTGGTAAAATGCAGCGTAGTTGCAAATCGTCTCCAAAACAACGTCCTTCTTTGTTGATTATAAATATTTAGTTCGCGTTGATAGAACTAACTTCCACTTAAGAGCAGTGTAACATCTTCGTTTAGACAAAAAAGAGAAAGAAAGTCGTAGACAGATTTTATAAACAGTTCTTTAACTTTTTAATCATTTGTCTTCTAATAGTGCATAAAACATGCAACAGATGAAAGAACGACAAAGAAATTTAATAAGTATTTTGCAATGGAAGTAGAGGAATTAGAGGAAGTAGAGTATTTTGCATAGGAAGTTTTTCTAAACGAATTTAGTAGAACATAGTGTATTCACAGCATACATAAGCTTCACATGTAATAAGCTGCAACCCATATGCGAAACGAAAGATTGTCTGTATTTTTTGTACAAGATAGAGATAGATTTCTCTTCTTAATGATTTTAATGAGTTGAAAATAATACAACGATGCTCTTTAAATTGTTTAAGTAGTTTTACTGTTCTGATTGTACATCTGTACTGTACTGATTGTACATCATATACTTATAACATAACGCAGAATAATGACCATATAAATTAAATCGTTCAAAAAACCTTAATATTCTCTTTTAAAATAACTTATCTAAATCTAAAGAATGTTCAAGGAACTGTACTTTCAAAAAGTTATTTTGTCGCACCATACAGTTTTATTCTAACAGCCTTAAATTGTTTTAAATAAAAATCATTTTATACAAATAGTTGAATCGAAGGTGGCATATAAACAGCATGATCTGTACAAATGTATAACGATTTATTCTGCTCCAGCAACTGTAGAATAACTCGTCTATTATTCGAAAGTCTGTATCTCCCTGGTTAGTTCGGATAATCGAGGCTCAACTGCAGTGAGAAATAAGAACAATAATTCAAGACATAAATCGTTAATTTGATGTAACCCTCGATGTATGTGAAAATATTCCTGATCATTTTTATCTTGTTTTCGAAATTAGCGAACGAAATGTTCTACCAAGCTAATTTTTCACTTGTGTGATTTGAACATCGAAGATGACTCTATCAACTGAGACATTGTTTACGTATTTTCCATTACAGGAATCGGAAATAACGAAGGAATCAGAAGAAAAGCATGTGATTTAGGTGAACTATAAACTTTTCAGACGGCCTTTACAGATACTTAGAACTGTCTAGACTTATATAATTACCGAACTATATTTTTTAGTTTTTTCTCTTTCCTGCTGTAATTCTGCGTGTTTCTGAACCGTGGAGTCGTTAGTTTTCCAATTCCAGCTGTGTTTTCTCACTTTAGCTTCATTACTCCCTTTGCTCTACATCGTTAATCCCTCTAGTCTACCATCAATGGTGTCCCACTTTAGTCCCATTAATTCTCTCAGTACAAACGTGTTAATTCTCCCACTATACCTGCTCCAGTCTCCTATCTTTCCTCGTAAACACCATCTTATGTGTCCGCATGTCGGCAATGTAATGTCATTGGGTCATTCTATAAATAATGCAGTTTTTTTCGGTACCGTAATTATTCGGACCATTGAGGTTGTAGACACAGTCTGCCCTACTTTTGAGAGGTCGTCCGCTATTGTAGCGTAAACCACTTTTGTCAGGGTGGAATAGTTATTTTTATGTGTTTCTCCTAACCCAGTTTAATGTCTGTGCATTAAAAAAGATGCGATAGCGAGAATGTACAGGGTGAATCATGTAACTTGAACATGTCAAATAATTTGCAGACCTTAAATAATTTACACAGCTCAAATAATTGACTTAGCTCAAATAATTTGCTTAGCTCAATAAATTTACGCAGCTCAAAAAATTTACACACCACAAAAATAATTTACACACTTTAAATAACACGTAAATCTTGATTTTTATGGAAAATTATTCAACACAAAAGTAGCATGGTGTCAAAGGAGTATTTAACAAAGTTTCAGGAAACGTCTTATCGAAAAGTTATTCGATGTATGCAAATTGCAAGACTCATCTAGTAAAGTAATATTTGTGACTACAAGTTCTTCCCGATAGTTAGGATAATTTAAAAATATAAAATGCTTAATTATGCTTAGTAATATTTAATAATACTTAAATTATCAGTGTGTTAATAATCGGTGCTTATTTCGTTAGAGGTATGTAAGCGTTGGCAACATTTGTAACACGCTCGGAACTTCTCTTTCTTTTATCACATAAATTTATTGAATCCTCTCAGTGAAGTTCATACTGCTGCACGTAAGTTCATTTATTTTGTAAATACATTTTAGTAAATATATAATTAATAGATTTATTTGATAAGTATACTCACAATTTTACTTTCCAACTGCACTTTGCTGTATGTTAATTTAATTCAATATTGTGTTATTATATATAATTAATATATTATATATAATAAATATAATAATAATTATATATAATTATTGTGTGTTATTACAAGAATGTTAATTGAATATTGATTTAATACAACGCTGTAGTCGCGGATTATTGAATTATCCATTATAGAGTCACATTTTAATACCGCATCTTTTAAAGAAATTCCATATGTACTGTAACAATTCAATGTCAGGAGCAAGAAGAAAACATTCGATTTCACATTGATAACATGTGATAAGAGATCGATATTCTATGATATTTTTATTTTCAGGGATTACTAGAAAAGAAAACTTGGACTGTGCTCTCTGCGTCTCAACAGCAATGACTTATCATAAATCTCGCGCTGTCTCATTCGGCGACCGATGGATGTCGTCTGGAGGATTTTCCATAAACGTACAAACAATATGCATAACTCCGATACCTCATTTTTCTGTCCCGAGAAATACGATTTAGGATTGATGTGAGGAAATCGTGGAAACCACCTCGGAGACTACTACTGCTGATTTATTCCTTGTTACTAACATTACTTCAAAAAATTGTCAAACGATTTTGCAGAAATTGTTTCGAACACTGTCTAGTAAACTAACATTTTTAAAATATTCAAGTCATTTTGCTAACCCGTACGCCACCAGTGTCGTATTAAATAAATCAAGTTAAATTAATAAATTTTCTAAATATCATGCTACGTATTACAGTTTTAACTAATTATATTCATAAAATTAGTTTGATATTCTTTACGTGAAATGCAAAATTGTGGTCGTTAAATATATGTGAGGCTGGCAGCGAACGTGTTAAATTTTGAAAACATTATTATGTCTCAAAGAGTGTCCGAGCTCACACTGTACATACAATACAGATCTTCGTAAAATATATAAAATAAAATGCTGCCTCTTTGACGATGAGCCCACGCGCTATCCCGACAAAGCCTGTCAAGAATACACAAAAGCTGTCCGTTCTGTTGCATTATGTTTATCAATAAACAGAACAGGCAGCTTATGTGTATTCTTGACAGGTTCCATCAGGATAACACGCGGACTCATCGTCAAAGAGGCAGCATTTTATTTTATACTTTAAATTAAAATTATCATACGGTTTAAGTTATCAAAATAAAATATTTCATTTTATGTTTTAAAGATTATACAAATTTTATTTTATTTTATTTATTTATTTATTTTATTTATTTTATTTTATTTTTTTTTATTTTATTTTATTTTATTTTATTTTATTTCTTAGATTATCAAAATAAGAGATTGTTTTCTGTGTTCTAGATTATAAAAATAACATATTTTATTTTGTATTTTATATTGTTAAAATAACACATTTTATTTCATATTTTAGATTACAAAGTAAGAGATTGTATAGTTAGTTATTAACATACTTTAGTTTCTATTGTAAAAGAAACAATCAAAATAACATATTTTAATTTATGTTCTATAGACTATCAAAATAACATTTTATTTCATGTTTCAGACTTTATATTATTGCAATAAGAGATTGTATGTTACGTTATGAAATACTATTCCACTTCAATCGCGAAAAATCTATTATTTAAAATCGTATTCGAAATTACCATAGCGACAGCTAATTTAATTACCTCCCAATTATTATCATTCCACAACTGAGATACATAGCCACCGGTAGTAGTTCACAGAATCGTCTATTGCATACCTCACGATCCAAAACCCCCGAAAACTTGAACACGTTACAGCTAAGGAGGAACAGTACCCGTGAGAGTCATCGTGCCATCATCGTGCCCCTTCCGTCGTTAGAACCTATTCGAGAGTGTAGCCGAAATATATCGTGCGCAGGACGCGGTTATGATACCTCGTCAACTGTGTCTGGGTCGCGTTAATCGCGTCTAAGACGTTCGCGGCATGCCGAAACAGTCCGAGAGACCGAAAGTTCTACGCGAATTCGAATCCCGGGACGCATCGCGACCCGGGATCGTGCTCGAGGTTGATCGAGTATCAGCTCCTATACGAATCCGAAAAGAACCGGCAATATCGCCGGTTCAGCCGGATCCATCGAGATAACTGCGCCGGTTTTTGAACGGCGCGTCGCGTCGCGTCGCGTCAATGTGTGCACTGCGAAATCGATTCGCGATACCACGTCTAGCTGGAACAGGACCATCCGGCACGGGAACCATCTGTATTCATTCCTGCTACCCCATCCGCTTTTGTAACTGGTACGAAGACGTGGAATTCGCTGGCTCATTCTGCTTGCTACCATTGGACGGTTGCCTGATGGGTCTCAACTCTACGAAATGACGGAGAGGTTTTTTGATACTCTGCGGGTCCTGGACCATGGGCTTTCCAACGTCTCTTTGGATTTTGTTATTTTATTATTTTACATATTTTTACTTTCTATTATTTTATTATTTTATTTATTTATTGTAAAGACGAATGGCCAGCGAATGCATTTCGTTTAGAATTTCCAAATGCTTAACCCACACTTCTTCCATTTTTCATACACATGCAACACATACCAATGTTATTATTTTATTCATTTATTGTTAAGCCTCAAGTCCAATGAATGTATTTGGTTTACAATTTCCATATGCTTAATCCATACTTTTTCTTCCATTTTTCGCACACACACACACACACACAACTTATTCTACACCCCTTCTTCTATCCTCTTCGCTTTTCCCTTACCGTTTTTAGCTCTTAGATTATATACTGTAATTCGTACATAATTTTGTATTATGAATGATGAGTAACTGTATATGTAAGCCTGCAGGAAGTTAATTGAATGTCGAGCGTTGTGAGAAAAAGGATTATTAAGAATGCGTTACAGTTAAGAAACTGAGCCATGTGCAATAATTTATATGTTTGAAATTTGTGTTTTGTGCCAAAAACTTATTGTTATTGTTTAATACACATACATATATATATGTACGGGGTGTTTCAGTTATCTTAATCACCTTGATTAATGATGACTTAATGGTACACTTTATGAAGATTTGGAAACATGGAATTTATATTATAATATGCTCCAACGTTATAGTAGTCACACAGTAGCCAAATTTTGCGGGAAGAGTGATCGCGTTCAATGATTACAGAAAATTCTCCCCAATAAAACGTGGTCATTAGGAATTTTTTTTGAGAAACGTTAATTGACTTCTTTTAAATGCGAAGTTTTTATTCAGACATATATATGTTACACAACCTATATTGTAATTCTTTTACTGTAAAATTTTAAACAATGCTGAAGTAACTGTCCCTTTTTACAGATTTTGTCACATTTATGTTGGCGGTTATATCGGATTGTGTTGGGTACGTTGTCTTATGTTGAGTTTTGTTGGCTTATGTAGGATTATGTTTGGGTATGTAGAGAATTATGTTGCGTTACATTGGGTTACGTTGAGTTGCGCTAAAAATGTTACGAAGGATGAGAAGAAAATTAGGATATAATGTAGTATTGTACATATAATATGAAATTGTCCACCATACAAATTTTTCATTTTTGTCCTCGTAAAAAGTTTTCATTGAGGAAAAGAATCCTTCTTCCGAACACTAAATAAATTATGTATTAATCCTCAACTACTGTTGCTGATTGTAAGAAAAATTGTCAAAAAAGAAACATTTTTAATACACTTGCTTCTGTTCGATCGAACTTGGATCCCTTTATTATTAACGTTCAAGATAAGAACAATTGACTTTGATTTTTTATTCGTCACTTTTATGTGGCTGCCACTTAGGTTAAATCGCTGCCGCAAGGCTCGAATAATCGTATCACCTCTTCTCAAATGGTCCATTTTTGTTTCCAAGCTGAGAATCAATCAGGGAGAATTTACTGTAACTATTCTTCAAATGGAATGATTTTTGGATATCCGAAATAGACGATTCTCGTGGCCTCTCGCTGCAGTGTTTGATTCGCATACAACCTTTAGTTTGCACTTATTAATTTAGGTGTATTTGAATAATTTGGAAACAGTTCTGTTTGTGTTTAACTTGCAGAATGTGGAATTAACACTCCCGAACGGGTCAATTGCAGTGCGTGCAGTTTACATTGATGTTTGCTGACGGGACATTCGCAATGCGCATGTATGTTGTTCTATGAACATTTGCGAGCAGGATAATTGCAGTGCGTAATACAGATTGACACTTCCTATCTGGACAATCACGACGAGCGTGAACGCGCGCGGTTGCGATGATTTTTTAAAAACGAATTTAGTTATTCATTGTCGTTGAAGAGATCATTTATTCTCTTGTTCATTGAAACAATTGGATCACGTGTTTTTAGTACAGCAAATGACCCATGAATGTTGATAAAATTCTTCTTAAAATATTTTGGAAAAGAAAAATTAGAATAATGTCTGCTTACTGGAACGATAACAATTATTTGGAATACATGAGGTAAGTTAAAGTTTGTTACGGATCAATATAAAAAGTATACACAGAAGTCAATATAATATTATAATGTTCTACACTAAGATAGTCAGTGTGTACTGTGGAGATATTTACGCAAACGGCAGCATATATTTAACGCATGGTTGATCACAAATATATTAGAATATAAATAATTAATATAAGTAATTTGATAGGACATAATTTCCAGATTACAATAATCTTTCAAGTTTTTATTTGACATTAGATTCTTCCAACTAAATCATATAATAGTTTCCATGTCGCAAAAACATTAAAAATATAAATTGAATGTAAGGAGTTGAAATAAGTTCTAAATAAGTATTTATATTTTTAAGAATATTTTTAACCGATCACTCCTGTGCTATATTTTATAAATTCACCACTCCTACAAATGTATTTAATATTTCATAGCTTGATTTGTCAACACTACGCTGAAGAAAATGTTGTTTTTGCGAACTTGTAATGTTAATTTTCGTTAAAACATATATCGTTTCTCAGATTTCTACGAATGCACAAACCACCACACTCCAGCGATTACTGTTCATAAACTGTCATTTTTGCGAAAAGAAGTTTTGAAGCTCTTCTTAAGTTAATAAGAGAATTCCATTTTTCCCCGAACTCCTTTAACCTATTTCAAACAGTCCGAATTCCAAGGCATCTGCATAGCGACATAACAAAAATTCTGTCGCAATCTCCGGCAGCTTAGAATCCTTCGCATTCGTTGTTGCGATGCTTCTCCATCGCGCCGTAAGTTTTAAAGACTTTCACTAGGCCTTCGGGGCTTAAGTTCGAATTTGTTGCACTGGATTTTCAAGCGTATGCACGATTCATTCTAATATACATATTAATGCAGTTTCTACGATGCCGGGGTTGATGCTGGACGACAAAGTCGAGCTGCCCGAGTGCTGGTCAATATTACGGCCCGCGCCATTCACGATTATTCCGACATTGTCAGGGAAACGAACCCCCGGTGTTCTACTTAATAGCAGACGCGTCCCATGTTGTCAGCGCGGCGAGGCGCGGCGAGGCGATGTTGAAGCGGAATCAAAAGCAACTGCTGATGATGATGATGAACTCACAGGTACGCCTCGATTTTGCCTGATTCATGCAAACGCAGTCAAAGCCGGTACCAAGCGGAAGCTGTTCTTAGTATAGCGCGACGGGACCTCCATTTCGCACGGCGCACGTCTTTGCCGAACTATTAAATCTCTCGGAGCAAATGTGCCTCGGCTTGGACCGCCATGCAATATTTATCAGTGCCTTTAACTAACAAGGGAAATTCGGTAACCCGAAAATTCCGATTTTTTTGGAAACTTTCCAAGTTTGTAGAGGACTTTGAAAGAAGTTGACGGAAGTTTTTATTATCGGCCCGAATTTGTTTCTTCAGGGTGGAAGCACCCCTTATGTATGTAGACAGGTGGTTCCCAACTTACAGTGGTGGACTCAAAATAAGTTTTGCATTTTTACTGATATTGAAACAAAAGCCCAAAGAAAACAGTATTTACATGTTTCTATTTTCTACTGTTTCTAGTATAGAAATATTTTCACGAATATTTAAACAAAAACCGAAAAAAGCTATATTTGTATATTTCTATTCCCTTTTATCTCTAATATAGAAATATTGTATGAAGTTATTATAGAAATTTGTATGAAAAGAAATGTTACACTTAGTGTTTTATTTAAAATGTGGAATAGGTACGTAAGTACAGTGACTCGCATTAATATTCGGACACGATATTATTAGATAAATTATTGCTTCCTTTTATTGTTTATGATAGTATTATTGAATCAGTTGTTTCTTATAATAAGTTGAAACATAAATTTTGTTTATTTATTGCGCACGTTCTTTTGTATAATAAGCGATAAACAAAATTGTGACAAAATTTAACGTCGCAAAAATATTCAGACAGTGAATGAATTACATTAATTTTATATAAAATGAAAATTTTTTTAATCATGTTATCATAATATTAATATTTTGTCGGCTGACCCTTTTGTTTTATTACTTCATGCAATCGCTTGGATTTGTTACAGATGATTTTATTTAAATACTCCGGCGAAATCCGTTTCCATTCGTTTAATAAACGTTGTTTTAACGTTGTTGTCCTTGTAGGTGTTGTACCAATTTTGCAGTCTAATTAGTCCCATAAATTTTCAATCGAATTTAAATCAGGCGATTGAGGAGGAGAATGCAGTATTTTTGGACAATTGGATAATAAATATTCCTGTACAATTCTGGTCTTATGTTTAGGATCATTGTCGAGATAAAACTTAAAACTGTTACATATACCCATATTTATGGCACTTGTAATTAAATTTTTTTTTAAATGTCTAAATACTTCATTTTGTTCATAATACCATCGATAAAAACTAGATCACCTGCACCTACAGACGAGATACAACCCCACACTATTACACTCCCATCACCGTGTTTCACTGTCGGTCTTAAATTTGAAATGTTTAATTCTGTATTTATTTTACGCCACATCATTTTTCGACTGTCGGATCCGAGAAGATTACATTTCCTTTCATCCGAAAATATTACATCATTCCACCACCAGTTGTCTTTGTAAAAATATTCTTCTGCAAAGCTCAATCTTTTCTAGCGATTTGCTTCATTTATGTATGGCTTTCTACGAGGAACTCTTTTGTTGTTGCCATAAGTTTTTAATACCAGACGTACTGTGTCCAGGTGTATCTTCTTCCCAGATTCTACGAACAACTTCTTTGTTAATTTTGTACTACTTTGTCCAGAATTTTTCTTCATTTTTCTTATTATCTTGCGTTGGTCGCGAGAGTCTAATAATTTTGGACGACCTTCCTGAGGGATTAAATCGATTCAATCCTCACGAATGTAGCGACGTGTAATATCTGCCACACTACTCTTGCTTATATTTAATAATTTGCCTATATCTCTGTATGATTTTCCCTTTTCCTTGTAATAAATAACCAATTGTCGAATTTCAAAAGATGTATTTCTTCCTTTTCGTCCCATTTTCTCAAGTAAAGCGTCTGATATCACCAATAATTTCTGTGGTACCGAGTTCTCACAATGAATTTTTATTTGTTTATAAAATTTGTTTAAACAAAATTTATGTTTCTACTTACTTTAAGAAATGCTTTATTATATTAGAAAACAATTGATTCAATAATACTATCATAAACAATAAGAGGGAGCAATAATTTTTCTAATAATATCGTGTCCGAATATTAATGCTACTCACTGTATGTTAAAATGAAAATATTTGTCAATTTTTTAACAACGTGTCATTTATGATTAGAATGTGGATCTTGACACAAAATGAAAATGTTCTAAGTCAATTGACCGCAACAGAAATTAAATATAAATGTATTTCTTCTTTTAATAATTTTACTAGGTCGAAAATGGTGCGATAGGATTCTGATATTTTTTGAACGTCTTCGAAGTTTTGTACTTCATCTATCAATTCTTATCAGAAATGCATAAAATAAAATCTCATTCCTTATTATCGATATTAAGTTATGTTCGTTTGATGTATAATAAATATCAATGTATTACGCATAAAAATAACATTAATTATATTAATTAATAAAAAGCCCGATATAGAGTCTGTATAATAAAAATTCTAAAAAAGAATCTGTAAAAAAAGCACAAATAACCCTCGTACTGTGAATTGTATATGTAAAAAATTGCAAATAATTATTGAATATAATTATGCTATTATTCGCACAATAAAATATATAGTATTTCTTACAATGACGATAAACTTTTTCAGTATTTATATACAAAAGATCTATCAATTATATAATTCTATGACATTCTTAGAAAACGAAATGCTTTGCAAATAAAAACAAGAAATAATGAATGTTAACTACACGAAAAATTTAAATTTGAAAATTTTAGTAACAAACTTTAATGTTTTCAAATGGAAATTATCTGGTTCGATTTAGTTGGTAAATTTTCGTGGTGGGAACGCCTCAAAGCAAACAGCCGGCAAGAAAATCACACGGAAATTGAATGTCGAAACGTAACAAACTGTATGAAGGTTTAACTTGAAAAATGCAGTAAAAGCTTTTACATGATTCGATTTCGGTAATTCGTTTGCAGAAAGCTGAAACATTTCATAGTGATTTTTGCAAAACCTTTTCGTCATGAAATGCTCCTGTAATCTGGACGTTCCTCTATCCGAGTTTCTTGTAGTGCCTTTCTTGCCATCTTTTTCAAACGGCGAGAATTGGACTAATTGTAAGAAACAGTAATTAGGAAGAACATTAGCTGCACATTTTATGCCGGTTTTATTTAAATTCCGCTCTCCGGTTAATATGATCGTTCTTTTAACTAAAAGAAACGGGACGCTTTAACATACAGCCAAGAGTGAAGATAACGACCTTTTCTACTCTAATATTTGGTTTAATTGCTATTTTTCTCCTAGTTGAATCAAACAATCATTATCGTCATAGTGATACAAGCTTCACTGAAATAACTTTAATATTGTAATATGGATGTCTGTACCATTTACTATGCAAATTGCATTTAAATATTTCAATTCCGAAATGATCAATTTCATTGTATCTTGAAACGAGGATCCAAAAACCAATCAAAGAAAATTGAGATAATTAGGTCTTTTAAAATTGAGCTGAAAAAATATCAGTGCGTATACAAATATACATAAATATATTTATTAACAGATAGTATGTAGATAAAATATTGGTTTATCAGTTGATGGTTTTCGTTTCCTCTTAATTAGTCACTTATTATTTAATACGTTTTCTTTCTTTTATTTGGAAAATATTTCTTGTTCATCATCGCCACATTATATATTTTATTTAGTAGATACTATACTTTAGATACATGGAGATACTTTATTTAGAAGATACTATTTTAACCATAATATTATAACCACTGTTAATTTGAAGCTTAATAAAACAGATGAAGGATGTGGTTTTCTATTTTAGTTCAGTTCTCGCTGATATTCTGTAAACATTATAATTTACATTCTAATAATTATATACAGGGTGTCCCACAATTATTTTAACAGCCGAAAATGAGGGGTAGCTGAGGTCATTTGAAGTAGCTTTTTCCTTTGCGAAAATGCAATCCGCGGCTTTGTTTACGAGTTATTAACGAAAAACACTGGCCAATGAGAGGTGACGGTGCGAGAGAGAGGGTCCGCGAGAAAGTCCGCAGCACGAGGCTTTGACAGAAGGTCGGAACGGACTCGAGCCGCGTTCGAAGTATTGAACAAGTCACGAAGCGAGAACTTTCCGGATTTTTTTAACTACATAACAGTGATATTTTTAAGAAAAACGCTGTTCACCTTTACTTTAGAACGTCTGAAGAATATTTACTAATTTTTCGGACCCGAAATAATATGAAGTTTAACCGTGACAGATGTTTTAATTTTCTGGTGTGCATGACACCTCGTGTGTACCATATGAAATTTTTATGCAAGGTGTACAGTGAAGATTAACGAATGATTTGCAAAGCTGATTTAATAATAAATAAGGGACGTAAAGGATTTGTTTATTAGAGAGATATGAAAAATATTATCAGTAAGAAACTCACCCATTTAGTTGAGGATGCATTTGCTGGCTGAAATTCATGATGTCGAAGGGCACTGACCTTGTACAACGTACAGCTGATCTTTCACTGCACTGTCACTAAACACTGATCACTTAATTAATCACTGATAATCCGAATCACTTGTGGATATTTAAGAAAGATCACTGAGACTCGTTCGCGAATAATCGTTTATTCGACGCGTTTGTTCGGAAGTCGACGTTTCACTGCCAAAAAATCGAGGCCTCGACCGTGGGCCCTTGTCGTTCGTCTTTCGGCCGTCCGAGGAAATAACAGCCGATACTATTTTCTTCGAAGCGCAGGGTACCGCCAAATGAAATAAACAAGATATGCCGAGACGTAAACTGTGTCCGACCCGCTGTCACCCTGCGCTCTTAGAACGTAATTAATGGCCGTGCGAAGAAAATGGTATCGAGTGTCATTTCCTCGGACGGCCGAACGAAGAACAACAAGGACCCACAGTCAAGGCCTGAATTTTTCGGCAGTGAAACGTCGACTTCCGAACGAACGCGTCGAATAAACGATTATCCGCGAACGAGTCTCAGTGATCTTCCTTAAATATCCACAAGTGATTCGGATTATCAGTGATTAAATAACTGATCAGTGTTTGGTGACAGTGCAGTGTAAGTGAACTTCGCAAATAACCATACCAGAGGTTCCACCGACAGTATCCCTCGAATGTTGCGGTCATCGACCTGGGATCAGCTGTTCGTTGTACGAGGTCAGTACGTACGAGTCAGCAAATGCATCCTCAACTAAATGGGTGAGTTTCTTATCGATAATATTTTTCATATTTCTCTAAAAAACAAATCCTTTACGTACCTTAACGCGATTATTTATTATTAAATCAGCTTTGCGAATCATTCGTTGAATTCTGTTCGTACACGGAATTATTTAAATTAAAATATCATTTACGAACTTTGTTAATCTTCACTGTACACCTTGCATAAAAATTTCATATGGTACACATAAGGTGTCATGCACACCAGAAAATTAAAACGACTGTCACGGTTAAACTACATATTATTTCGAGTCCGAAAAATTAGTGAATATTCTTCAGACGTTCTAAAGTAAAGGTGAACAGCGTTTTTCTTAAAAATATCACTGTTATGTAGTTAAAAAAATCCGGAAAGTTCTCGCTTCGTGACTTGTTCAATACTTCGAACGCGGCTCGAGTCCGTCCCGACCTTCTGTCAAAGCCTCGTGCTGCGGACTCTCTCGCGGACCCTCTCTCTCGCACCGTCACCTCTCATTGGCCAGTGTTTTTCGTTAATAACTCGTAAACAAAGCCGCGGATTGCATTTTCGCAAAGGAAAAAGTTACTTCAAATGACCTCAGCTACCCCTCATTTTCGGCTGTTAAAATAATTGTGGGACACCCTGTATACTATAAGAACTGCCTGAAAAATTGGAATAAAATATTACTTTTTATAATGTATCCAAGAATGTCGGAATAATACATTTCATATTAAGGTTACCAAGTAATATTGTTATACTATGTGTAATTTATTATAATTATTTTAAGAAGTGCGATAGACGCAAATCCAGTCTATATATGTATATAGTTATATTGTTATTTTTTATACATACATATATATATATATAAATATAAAAATATATATATATATAAATATAATATGTATATATATATATAACCGCAAATCCTATCTATATATATATATATATATATATATATATATATATATATATATATATATATATATATATATATATATATGTATAAAAAATAACAATAAAATAATATATGCAATAATACATGCAATATATACAACTAAGTATAAAAAGAATAAACATTATTAATAAATCATCATCTTGACAGGTATTTGCGTTAGAGTATTAAAACAACGTTAATATTTGTTTTGAATTCTGTACTCGTCACAACAAATTCGAATGTGTCTACTTGAAACCGATAATTCAATAATATTTTACTTGATACAACAACAAACAATGCATAATAATAGTTCGAGATTCATTGCTCAAAAAGTCTCCACGGAATACCGAATCGTCCGGTTATTTTCGCCAGGATATTTTCCGACTGCCTCGTATTCTGATCAAAAACAGTCCGCTTCCACTTCTCCAACGCCATTGTATTTCTTGCTCGTTAATCACACTTTTCTTACGGCCATCGCGTTTTGCTTTACAAGTCTGGCAAGCTCATCCCTTCGCGGCAATGTAATTTACAAGCGGAATCACAGCCGGGAAGGACATCTCCTCTCTGTTCCCAATGCTTTTTATTGATTTTAATCTCGAAGTACGCAACAAATTTCATTACTCGCGGCCAGTAAATTGTTTTTATTAATTTCCTACAACCGATGGTAATTTCAGAGCATAATAAAGCGAAGGCTTTATTAACTCTCGCATCAAAGCATAACAATGTATATTTGCTAATAAATAATTACGTGATGTATTTGCCAAGTATTGTTAAAAATAACCTCAAGTGGATTGCGGATTTTATGCATTTGTGACAAAACGGAGAAAATGCTAACAAAATTTGAGTTTGTTGTAATACATGTTTTTGATTTATTGAAATACTTCGGAGATGAAAGGAATTTTTATTCAGCTCTTGTTTCTTGTAACTGCTGCTGCAAATTTCTATTTCATATAAATGTCCGTAATCTAGTTATGAGAATTGACGTATTTCAAAAATGTTACTAAAAATAGTTATAGGAATAGATGTTTTTTTTTAATATCACTAGAAATAATTATAAGAATACTGGTAAAATAGCTATAATATTGTATTTGCCAAGTTGTTGTTATAAACAATTATATGATTAAACGTACCTGTTTTTCAAATAATATACTAAGATATGTCTCAATATAACAATGAATATTTCACAAATACAAAATATAAATTCAAAAATAAAATAATAAATAAATTCTATTTCATACAGAAAACATGAATAATAGAGGAAAAGAATTTCATACATTGTCATTTTCTCTAGTATTTAAATTGATAATATTTCATCTGATATATTGAATAATTATCCAATTTTTATAGAACTATTATCTGCCTGCTACAATATTCACTAACCTTTTATCCAGCTCTTAATACATTCATTCTTGACACCTGGTTGCGACCTGGTGAAAAGTAGGACATTCGCGGATGAAAATGAAATGCGTCTGTACAGGCAACTCGTACTTAATAAGTAAACAGTATATTTTTACGACGCCTAATGCACACATCTCTGCGGGACACACGTACATTTAATTCTCGGCTGTAACGCCGCAGTTTCGTTCTTACATAGCCGCTCGTAAAGTAGCAGAGACTGTTTCGTCGCTTTTCTGGACGTTGTTTCATTCATGAATGCGAGTTTCGACTTCTATTCTGGCCGCGTGTAAATAAAGTTTAAGTGAAAAAGTTTGCCAATAAATTTTTACGCGAACGATACCGTGAAATCCCGCTGTCCGCCGCGCAATTTTCATCTCACTAGCGGTGCCATCCGTTGACTTTTAAAATTTATGAACCTCAATTCGCGTGGCGCGGCGCGGCGCGTTAAACTCTGGACAAAGGTGATGCTGCAAGCTACCCGGCTACGTTAAGTAAAATAGCCTTACGAAGAAAATTCTTCGGTGAAGAGAGAGAGAGAGTTACCCTAATGGAAAAAACTTGCGTCAAATAGTATGATATTAGAGAATAATGACGTTATTTGTTGCTGGTAAATGCAACTGAAATGAACATAATTATAGTAGACTCTCGATTATCCAAACTAGTCGATATAACACGACCGTTCAGATAATAGAAAATTATAGAAAGTAATAGAAAATTCCGATTTTTTTTAACTGTGGAAATTTGTTGGAGACCTTAAAAGAAGTTTTGAGCTAGTTTTGTTATTGGCCCGAATTCGTTTCTTCTGGATGAAAATACCCTTTATGTATGTAGATAGGTGAGTTCCTATTTAAGAAGAAAATAGTAACAATAAAAATTTAATGGTCTTTTTTATGCTTGAGTAGGCAAAAGCATTAGGAAATTGTTGAAACTAGAAAATGTAAATGCTGTGAAATAACATTACTACAAAGAAATATAAGTATGTGCACAGAATTCCCTGCTAACTTTTTGCGAAGCTTTTTCATAATATATATCTTGATTAATGTATGTCTGTCATGATTTTCTGTTTAAATAAAATAGTTACAGATATAAAAGATTTTTTTCTTATAAAATCGCATCTTTACAGAATAATAATTTTGTATAATCTTTTCACTTTGTAATATAATATGCCAGATTTCAAATGCGATCTGTTTGTTTATTCGTAATATTATTACACAAAATTATATATATACATTAAATTTTAGCTAATATTCCCATTGCTATTTGAATCCGATTCGATATTATACGAGAACGAAATACAAACTTCAACGTCATTGCTAAACTCGAAAATAGTAAATAAGCTTAATGAAGTGGAAGATATATATCGATCTAACTTAAGATGTTAAAAACTTACGCGAATGGAAATTATGAAGTGACTATAAGAACGTCATGATTTCAGTCAAATCTGTGTCTGTCAGAATGTCACGATTTCAGTTAAATCTGTATCTGTCAGAACGGTACAGACTAGATACAGCAAGTAAATCCACGTAAATTAATAATGACGAAGATAACGCCGTTCATCTTCATATCCGCTAACATAGTCAAATCATATTTCATGTATAATTTTTGTTTTCTCTCAAGTTTTTATATTTAAGTTTTTTTTTTATTTTACCCGCTCTTGTGTGACTGCTATATTATTATTACTTTCTCTTACTATAACAAAGGGTTATTATACACGGTTATTATATTATATATAACAAAGTTATTACTATTATTGTTATTATTATCAACCTTGTTATAATTTTTCTGTCAAGTGAGATCGATTCATGTTTTAACGAGTGTAACATGCGCAAAAAGTTATGAATTTTAATTAGAATGCATAGATTTGTGCTTTTTAAGACAATATACTTAAGTTACTATAAGTAACTGTACTATAAGAAACAAAATCTAAAAATCGATGTCATCGATTCTTCCTAAGAAACATTAACTTTTAATTAAAAATTTCTTACAGAATATAATTGCTTAAATTAAGTTGTGTAGATTGTACTAATAGATATGTGAAAAACATGACGAAAATCGTAGATTTAAATCCAATATTGCTCATCTCAATATATTAATACTTTAAAATCACTAATATGAAAAACAGAAGATTTAAATCTAGTTTTGGTAAACTACGTCATACGATTTCGTCTACTAATAATGAGCTCCAACACTGAACATAAATACCAGACAAGTATAATTAACATTATAATGTACACACGTGATGTAAGAGTGAATGAAATTATGCAAATGTAAAAGAGTATGTTTGCTGACCCTTGAAACAGTGAAATCTGTTGCTTGGTGGAATAATACTTTGCTCGAGGAGCACGCGTTTCGCTGCAAGAACAGGATAATCACGATCGGAAGAACTATGCTCGCGTGCTCCCGCTTAGCTAACTGCGTTCTCCGCGCGGTTTTTCTGTTTCGCTCTTTTTGCCTTTCTTATTTCAAGGTGGTTTGTTTGCCGACTTAAGGGCACGTGCAGATCACCGACGATATGCGAGTACATTTTCCGCGATCAATAACTGTGCGACGGAACGAATTACGCTAAGAATTACTCACTATTGCAGGGCAGAATGTTCGATGGATAATGCGATGCAAATTTAAGCGAGAATATTTAAACACTGTCATAATTCCATTTCTAATTGCGCCACAAGCAATATTCTGCTAATTAGATATTAAATCGCGGATTTTTGCGCTTTTAGTATTTGTAAATTTTCAAAATGCATAAATGACGACTTCTACCGATTTTCTTTATGTTAATAATTGTAAATAGATCTGATAGTAATAATATTAATAGCAATCAATAATAATGAACTTTTAATAGTAGACTTAGTATTTGTATAAATAAAAGTGGACTTAATACTATAGATAAAAATAGACTTAATACTAGAGAAATAATGGTAACAAATAATAGAAAACTTTTAAAAGTAGTATTAGTAATAACATAACAGTAATAAATAATAGTAAATCTTTACTAGTAGACTTAATAATAATAATATAACAGTAATAAACAATGGTAATAAACAACTTTTTAATAGAAGACACAATAGTCATAAAAACTCACTATACTTCCATTTTATTTTAATCATGAAAAATCATTTATTCCATGAAACAAATCCTTCAATTTTGATTTTTACAAAATAATGTACAAACATATTATAAACTCATGTTACTACCCGTTACAGTGTGATAACGAAAGAAATCGAAGGTAAATAATAAATAGTACAAGATGACGTTTAAAAAAATGATATTAGTTCTACTGAAATGATTATTATTTATATCTTGCTCTTTACCGTACAGCCGAAAGCTAATATAAGTAAAGCGAAACTCCGTACGGCTGATTAATTTAGGTACGCCGATCCCCGTTAACTTTATATTGACTTAATTAAATTAACTTTTCCAAAAATCGGGCACGTCAGGCACGCCAAGAAGTTTCGTACTAATATCAAGAAACTACGGCCCCGTAAGCGACTCCCATGATGTTTAAATTAAACACCTAACTGACACGTTGCGCCCACTTCGAGCAACTTTCTGAAATTCACGCGGGAACTTCCACTAAATACGACTTTGGTAAACTGAAATATTCTGTTGAACGGGATTTGAACAATTTCGCAGCGCCGGGATATGTTGGTATTAGTTCGTTGGTCGTCCTGGATGGGGGCGGCAAACGGTTATTTCGCCAACATGCCGAACGGGATACTTTGTTAAAACGGGGTTGACATTTCCATGAAGCGATTATTACAATCTTCCGTCAAAACTTTACTCTACGACGCAGTTCAGCGTAGCCTCATCTCCGGACCATTAATCCAACGCAGAACTGGATCCGACGAACATCAAAGTCTCTTGATTGGATTTACCCCTCATTTAACGTTATTTTCGATGCTCCGATGAAATCTGCAGCATGCTCGTTATTCTCTTTGCTCGGATTTCGTTCGCTGCACGAATATGAGAGGAGATTCGGACGATCGTCCAGTGAACATCTGGATTTTTCTAGGAGTTAAGAAATCAATTAATCAATATACAGTAAATTCTCCCTAATTGACGCTCAGGTTGTACACAAAAATGGACAATTCGGGAAGAAGAGATACGATTATTCGAGTCCTTGCACCTCGTAGTTGTAATTGTTGACAATCAGCACCTATAAAAACGAGCTGCGAGGCTCGAATAATCGTGTCTCCTCTTCCCAAATTGTCTATTTTTTTGTACAATCTAAGTGTTGATTAGGGAGAATTTACTGTATTAGGCGTCACTTTGGCTCTTGATTTTTAAATAGCTAAAAATGAATAAGAAAATTTTGAAGTTATAGAACCCGACATATTATTGATCGATTCAACGAAATTTTGTAGTCATGCACAATGATCGAATAAAAAAAAATATAAATGGCTTTGGTCAATTTGTGCTTTACATAATATTCATTCAGGGTATGTACTTTTATTCTGCAATATAACAGTTGTCAATGCCAATGTGCCTAGCAAAAAATATGTAATTAACAAGTACAACACTAATCCTACATTGTCATATTTATGAACTAGGCTAACAATACATATATTCGCGTTTGTTTGTAATGTTCTATTTTTTTGTATGTGTATTATTATGTGCTCAACTCACTCAAGTTATTAATTGTGTATTAATAACTTATTAATTAAGTTATTAATGTGTATTATTATGTGCTCAACTCACTCAAGTTATTAATTGTGTATTAATAACTTATTAATTAAGTTATTAATGTGTATTATTATGTGCTCAACTCACTCAAGTTATTAATTGTGTATTAATAACTTATTAATTAAGTTATTAATGTGTATTATTATGTGCTCAACTCACTCAAGTTATTAATTTTTGTTCCAAGTGAGACGACTCGATTTCATTTCAAACCGTAATTATTTTATTTTAAAAAACTCGATGTCTTAATTCCTAGAAAAATCGAAATGACCACCGTGGATCGTTCAGGATCGTCGCGGCAGAAGTTCTTCGGCAGTGTGCACTTTATTCTCTCTAACCTTTCACTTCTTGCAACTTTTTCAAACTTCGCGAACCCTCCGCTTGCGCCATGTTTAACTTCGCGAGGTTCAGTTTCAAGTATTTCTTGCCACAACAGCTTATTTTACGTTCCCGACTTATTTCTGCCAGAAATATCAGCTCTATTTGATACCATAATTAAGTAAAGCGATCGAATATTTTGTTCATTTTCTAATTGTTCGTTAATATTGTAGACACGATCTGAGAATGTTTGCGAGTAGAGTAAAATGTTCATATTTGAAATAAAAAATTTATCAAAAATCTACAATATTAACGAACAATTTGATAAACAATAAAAAATTTGATAAATTTTCTGATAAATTTATCAAATTTTATATATATATATATATATATATATATATATATATTGCTATATAATAGCGGTAATTAATCTGAGTTCTTTGAGAATCGTTGTTGAATTTACTAGAAAAAATCACCGTCGATAATTCCACAGAAATGATTCATTTTTGTAAACTGAAAATAGAGTTGCAAATTTCATGTTTCTATAAATGTTAGACAACAAAAATGTTAATTACTTCAAACAATTAATTTTTTAATTACTTCAATACTAAACTAAATTAGAAAATGCCTTTAAAAACTAGAATGATGCAAATAAATAAGTCTCTTAAGAACATATATTTCTAAATAAAATACTAACAACAACTACTGTTATTTAATGGTGGACCAACGCTAACAGCGACTAATTGCGGGAAGGACGCCATGCGTCAATTACGCTACTGAACTGTAACCTCGATTACGATTGTACGGAACCAGCTTGCATAAACGCGTACACGCATCTCGGCAATGCGTAAAGTCGCGAAGAATAACTTTTTTCCAGGGACGCCTTCCTTGGTTGTGAATAAATGTGTACCTCTCCCGCTTTCCATAGCGTTACTACTCCATCACTCTTTTTATGTGAACTACCATAAAGGAAACGTAAATAGGACGACCGTATAAAGCGAATTCCTGTCTTAAAATAGAATATCGAAAGTCGTAAATAGACTGCACAACCGCTATGCAAAATCACATTTTCTTGTAGTTATTTCCGCTGACACGTGTTACACAGAAAGTTACACGAACTTCCCGGAGATGGGAATAAATCAGAAACTCGGCCATATCTATCCTCTCGTATTTTACACATTTATATGCGTTGAAAATTCTCGAGATACACTCCCTGGATCTAGCGGTCTACATAAATTTGCAATCAGGTGCGGATTTAATTATTTGTTAACTGAGAACTCTATCGAATTCCTTATATGGCCTAGTATTTAACGAACGATTATTCTTCACGTTTTAAATACGAATTCAATTTTCTTCATTGCATTTCGATTCCTCGAAATTCAATTTTACAAAAAAAAAATCAATCGCTCGACCTCGAATATCGATTGATCAAACGTACGATTTTGTTGCAATTTAATTAAGAAAGTTATGTAAACATACTTCGAAGGAAATGATTTCTAAACAAGATGGCACGTATTTGTATAATATTACAAAATAATGTACAACGTTTGAGCTTTTTGTTTAATGTGAACGAAACATTCAGCAAACTCGATCAATATTTCTGCATATTCCCCAATTTATTTTTTCGATTCAAGTTACCAATTAAAGATACCTAAGAGTTTCTTAAAAGTTATAGAATCGCGACTGAAAGATGTTTCGTCGTTTTCAACAATCATGATTGAGGCAAATAAAAAAAATGATGCATAGAGGATTATTTTACAATCGATAATTTACCATTTTTGATTACGTCGATAGTGAATGGATAAATTAATGTATCTTTCGCTGGTGCAATAAATCGAGTGCACACGTGTTTGTTGACTTCCTGTTTATCTGCAAGCATAAATTAGAAAGGGAACGACCGTGGTGTATAATTTTTCGCAACTCATTTGACAAGACCGAGTGTCGGTGTCAAGCTATCGCGATCCATCCATGTAAATAACTTCATCTTCACCTTCATCATTCCCTGTCGCGCGAGTAACACGCTGCTTTAATTTTGCCGTTAAGCTTCAACAGCAGGGTAATATTCCGGCGCCCACTCCTGAATTTCGCTTGGTTTTATTATTCTCATCTGCAGTGAGATTTCACAGTGAGTATATATCCTCTGAAATTCTACCACATCCTTGACAACGATTTCTCGTTTCTCAATGTTTCATTTTCTCAATCTGCTTTATGACATGACTCTATAAATTATTTTCTATTTATCATTATTTCATGTTTCGAGAATTAGAGATAAACTCACTTTTAAAGACTTTCGACTGATGTCTCGCAATCCGGAAATGAGGGGTTCCTGGGATCATTTGAAATAACTTTTTCCTCAGCGAAAATGCAATCCGCGGCTTCGTTTACGAGTTCTTAACGAAAAACAGCGACCAATGAGAGGCGAGATTAGCTGGCGCGAGACGGCCGAGCCAATGTGCGGAAGTGGGCATCACCTGTTAATTGACTGGACCGCCTCGCGCCAGCTGATCTCGTCTCTCATTGGTCGCTGATACTGATATATACAGGGTGACCATATAAAATCGGTCCAGTCAAATATCTTCGAAACCGTGAATGATAGTAAAAAATGTTTCAAACGAAATTTGAATGATTTTGGAGGCACGTAATCTGATATTAATAAAATTTTTCTAGGTAAACGCGCCAAGGACATATGAAGGTCAACTTTATTCTTTTAAATGATATCGTATATTTTTTATTATATTAGTCGATTCAGTTCGTTGTTCTCTTCATAAATGTACTGAAGCATTGCGAAAAATTATTGGTTTATTATGATAACCTTAAAATAATCTATACAATGAATTGGAACGAACATATTTAATCATCATGAAATTAATGATATCGTGGATAGACGATGTCTTATGTGAATGATGTCTTGAATGAAAGTCTTCAATGATGTCTTAAATGGATCAGATCTTAAATTGATTGCTCCATATAACCAATCGAAAAACAATACTATTTCGAAACTAGTAAATCACCCGTCTAATGAGATTTCTTTACCATCCTGCTATCAGAAACTATGTACTCGGTAAGTATTTAATTAGACCTGTTTAAAGGTTCATCATATTCTTTGATCTATCGATCCGGCCGTCGGAGAAACCAAATATGAAACGTAATTACCTGGATTAAACATTCAACAACGGGCTGTTACTCAATCGAGCGTAAATTGTTTCTAAAACGGGTCATTTCACCGGTACCGCGGTTTTACGTAACGTTTTCCACTGTTCAAAGGCCGGCTAGTTTCCTTTTCATCATGGAGGACACTGGCATCGAGGATGGGGAACGGTGTCTGAAGCTTTTCTAACCCACCTTCGGAGCTTTTACTCGCGTAACAAGATCACCGCAGCCCCTCTGGCCCGGCTAAAACTTATCTCTTTCTACTTCGTCGCCTCGCCCTTTCATCCCCTATATCACCATCGATGTACAACTCGGAGGAAATCCAGCCGCGCCATCGTCATGAATGCGGAATAATCTGGCACCGAATCAATTTCGATGAAAACATACTCCGCGAAATTGCCTTCGACGGACACCGCGATATTTAGTTGACCCGAAACTCTCTGCATGGTATTTACTAACAAGCACGGTCAGGTAATGTCATAAATTCGGAAGACCATGTGGTATAAGTAAATGTTCATTTAAACGATTATTTAAATAAAAATTTATTTGTTTTTGGGAAGTTTAAATAAAAGAAAACGATAATTACTTATTATTTGTATAGATCTAAATATATTATTTCAGGTAATAAAATTTATTTCTTATTTATAAGTACACTTTCAATTATTAGATATTAATTATCACTTAATTGTTTATTATCTATTATATAATCTTATTATCTACGTCATAGTCGGGAAATAATGGTTTTCAATCGTGTGTAAACGATATCATAGGCGCAAGTTCTTCAATAATATTATATTGAAATTAATATTTATTACACGATAAACGAAAAAAGAAAAAAAATTACTTAACATTTGCTTTTCACCTAAATGCAAATAAAAAGTAACGCTTTATTTACAAATAAGAAATTATAAATAAATTATTTGCGGAACTATTTCTATGATTTTTTGATTAAATAAAAAATGTAACTACTATTTGAAAATGAAATATTAATTTAATTTGTAATTTGTAATTTGTTATGTGTTATTTAATATTAAAAATAAAATTAACCCAACTCGGAGTGCAAACTTATTAATAAACTGTGGTTCTTTATGCGGAATAAAAATTATTCACTATGATTCCGAGAATTCAGCATTCAAACTGAAGTGAAAAAGAATAATTGAAAAATGATATTACATTTAATTTCTAATAGGAAGAGTGATGTAATTCAGAAAATGTTTCAAACATGGAGGGATGTGTAAGTACAATCATTTGAACAATAAGCAAGCCAATGATCTATTATACTAAGTATGTATTTTCAAAAGATCTAATAAGAAGTATTCACGAGATGCAAGCATGTTGCATATTGTGAACACAGGTCTTGGTGCATATTAAAAGACAGGCATCATAGCGCGGTGGCGTGGATTTACGATGCAGAAAAGCGAAACGTTTCTGACAGTTTTATTGTGCAGAAAATTTAACGCGGATGTGCAAGATGAAATTATCCTCGAAGCTGGTCTAGCTACGTATTCTGTGCGCACGAACGATTTATTTCACGGCGATGACTTGGAATCTTCTAATTTAGAAAAGTTACACCGAATCGCCAACCTGGAAAATTATCTAGAGAACTGCCTGGAAAATTGTTCCTGTGTTGAAGACTTATAGAAAGATTCGCGGCAGTATTTTCACTAATACATGAACAAACATTCGACAGACACTGATATGCATAAGGAGGCAATACAATAGTTTTTTTTTTATTATTGCTGCACAATACTTTCTGGTCATTTTATCTCTAATAATTGCTACATAATATTTCCTAATAATTCTATTTCTAATAATTGCTGAATAATATTTTCTAATAGTTTTATCTTTACATAATATTTCTTAATAAGTTTAATACATTGAAGAATTAATTCTCATTTTAATATTCTAATTTGTCTGATTATTAACAAACCACGTATACAAGAGTTACTTTTTTGGACGTGTAATAAGATCTAATAAAACTTCTTCATCGAAATCTCTGCTGTATTTTATTGACAAACTCGAACAGAATTAAAACCACCCTTCAAATGAAGTCTGCGTAAATGCTCTTTGAAACTTCCAGATGAAAAGCGTAATATCTTTCAATAACACAGCTTTGAAGATTGTTAGCAAACAATTGTGGAAGGAATTTCGATTATTAATTTTCTGTCAGCCGTGAACGATGGACGATTTCATAAGCGTCCATAAGCAGTATTTTTTAATAATTCAATGGCCAATAATAATGAAACAGCTAGGTTGTAGAGAATCGAACAATTTATACGGACTACCAAATAGAGAACTAACTTCTATAATTAATTCAAATATATAATATTATTAAAAATGCAACTTATTATACATAGATTATTGACATATAATCTTGAAATAATGCGTGAGGATATTATGTACATATAAAATAATCAATGGTTAATAATTAGATGTAATTTGAAAAAATTATAATGCTTTGATTCGTATTTATAAGTAAATTGTTTTTTAATTACTAGACTTCGAATTTTATGCGTTTATGACACGAACGAGCAAATCAAGTACAATATAGTAAAATTGTTTGAAGAATTTTAAAGGACTCTTCTATTATGTTCAGCTAGTTAAAATTATTAAGATATGAAAAACATGTTGATATAGCTCCTGTATCATCCAACTCACACATATATCATGATTTCCTATTTTTTAATTATTCATGTCCTTAACAAAAAATTTCATAAACATCATCGCTTCTTCACAATTTGATTTTCGTTAGGAACAACGTCTATAAAATACACAAATTCTTTGTCCGCATTCAACGAATACATGTAGATTATTTCTGCGTCTAATCGAACATATACATACAATTTTATATATATATATATATATATATATATATGCACATAAAGAAATAAATCAAAAACATTAGAGATTATCAAAAACGCTAAATCTATCCTAACCAATTAACTGAAACAATCAGCCTCAAACCTTTAAATAAATTAAACGACTCAATTCAACGAGAAACCAATTTTGAAATTCAATTTTCTTGCACGCCCCGAAATACAAACGAATAGAATGGTATCAAACGACCAATTAAATTAAATTAAATTATATATGTTTTGGAATGAGAGAGAAGAAGAAGCGATGTTTCTTTGAGTGGCAAATGGTTCAAAGACCGCTGAAGTTGAAGCAAAAAATTACCTAACGCAAGTCACAGAGATTCGTGTAAGATCATGCGATTCGATGGCGGTGGACAACGGAGGTCTGCGAAAAATGCTCGTTAACTGGGGAGAGGATTGCGGAAAAATATTGCGGTTTCCGGGTTGTCGTTAGTCTAACCAGTAATTGCATCGCGACTAATTAGCGCGCGATTTTCAGTTCCTTTTACGGTAGCGTTTGCTAACGACTGAGCCCTTCTTATGATCTTGTATATTCGAAACACTTTGATAATTACGCTTTACAAGTAACTTGCACCGACGTCGTTTTACGAAACGAAATTATCATGAGCCAGCAGCGGTTACCTTTGTAGAGGAGAATTCAGAACGAGATCTTAATACTAAGATCCAGTTTTGTGATCGATAGATTAACCCTCCGGTGGCGGATGGTCTACCGTGGAGATGGCAGGTGAATGCTGAGTCATTTTGACCCATAGCTGAAATTCCATTAAACACAGGCTTTAGCCCTTTAGCTACCTAGCGCTGGTATAGTGGATTTCAGTTTAAGCCACGTTCTGGAACGAAATGCGATTGTAGCTGATCTATCCCTTGTCTTGCATTGTGAGAACCGATATCAGGCTATTTGGATCCGTTGGGACAATTTACGTTCGGTTCGGAAATGAACTCTTCAGGCAATCTACAGTGACAGTTTTCAACCCTCATCCCTTCCTGGTGTCAATTTGTGCTGAACTTCAAGTTACAAAGTGTACTATTCTGCTATTTTTAAGGAAATTCATCTTAGACTTTTAGACTTTTATTATTTTAACATGAAGCATATGTATCAATAAGAATACATATAATGTTAAGATGTGAGAATATTTGTTATTTTAAATATATATTTATATATTTATACAGTAAGAGGAGCATAACTGAACCAACAACCATTTTTGATTGTTGTATAAATCATTATTTGTTGCTAGGAATATACAAGAATAACGAAAAATAAACATTATAGTTATTATCATCACAGTTAGGAGTAACACAAGAAATTTTTGCAATAATTAATGTTTTGTTGTTTAGAAATGACAAAACAATAAATTGAATCGGTTTTGCACCACGTCCCCCCCCAATACTTGACAATATTTAATATATTCTTTATTTTCTAATATTTTGTCAACAACCCTTTTGCTTGCAAAACTGCACTAATCCGTTTTAGCATACATTCTACTGATTTTCTGCAATAATCCGGAGATATTTGTTCCCACTGTTCTTAAATTCTATTATACAAATCTGTGAGATTGAAGTTGGTTGGGAGTTATATGAAGTCGTTTATTATCCCGAAGTCGTAGAAATACTATATATATATAGTATTTCTTAATATATATATTAATATAATATAAACGAACCAATTATAGTTTCTAAGTATTTTTTCGATGTAAGAAGAAATATATTATATATGTTATATATTATATATTATATATTATATATTATATATTATATATTATATATTGTATATTGTATATTGTATATTGTATATTGTATATTGTATATTGTATATTGTATATTGTATATTGTATATTGTATATTGTATATTGTATATTGTATATTGTATATTGTATATTGTATATTGTATATTGTATATTGTATATTGTATATTGTATATTGTATATTGTATATTGTATATTGTATATTGTATATTGTATATTGTATATTGTATATTGTATATTGTATATTGTATATTGTATATTGTATATTGTATATTGTATATTGTGTATTGTATATTGTATATTGTATATTGTATATTGTATATTGTATATTGTATATTGTGTATTATATATTATATATTATATATTATATATTATATATTATATATTATATATTATATATTATATATTATATATTATATATTATATATTATATATTATATATATTTCTTCTTACATCGAAAAAATACTTAGAAACTATAATTGGTTCGTTTTAATACCTAATTTCCTGGAACATCAATTCAGAGTCATTATCATAAAAAAATTAAAACATAATAGAAAATTAAATTTTAATTATTCCAGAAAGTAGCAATTTAAAGCGGTAAAACTTGGTTTTACTTAAAAAAGGTCAAGTTTAAATATTTAGAAACAATTATATAATTGAAGTGTCGAGAAGATTGTGCCCTACGTTGTAGAATACTTTTTGTATTAGAATTCATTATGAAAACTTGATTGATATATTTTTAATCAATTATACATTTTCTTAATTGCTATTCCGACGCTTCCAAATCCTAAAACAAGTACTAAAAGTTAAAAGAGAAAGTTGAAACAGTATTAAATTGCACGTAATGATTAACTATTATTTATTGAGAGTTAATTATTAAGAGTCAGTTATTTACTCTAACCTCACGAGCATTACAAATTCAGCAGTAGTTCGTCGATCTCTCGTTTAAACCAATTACAAACAGCGGTATTTGATATGTACTTATCATAGATCAATAAATTCTGTCAAAATCCAATTAAATTTAATTGAACATTGTGAAGCGGGACGATGTAATTTGGTAATTATGTTTGAATACGTTTGAATGTGTATCGTGTAATTTAAGAACAACTTCACGGATCCTGAAAGATTGGAAATGAGTTTTGTATTTTTCAATCGTAAAAATTCATGCTGCCATAAATCTTTGACCTAATAAGATTTAAATGAAAGTTAATCTTGAATTATATATGTATATGCCCCACTTTATAATAAAAGAGTTTATTTCCATTCATTCGTATGTCGTAACATAATACAATTCCTGTAGACTACTGTCACTGACTGAATGCAGACGTAATGCGTTAAATAATGAAGACATTGTTACAAAATGAAACTTTATATAACGTATAGAATTTGATATGAATTGATTTTCTGTAGTATGTGCGTTTCTATATTATCCACGTGGAATTATCAACTAATTAAAATTCTTTCAAAAGGCTAACGTGTAAGGTAAGAAATAAGTACAAATAATTAGATTCACAAAAAAAAAAGAAAATATAATCAGCGTGCGCATAAGTCACCAAAGATTGTAATGAATTTACCAACTGCAATACAATAACAAAAGAATTATATATAATAATGAGATTCTAATCACTTTGAAGTACTTCTTACAAAATTCTGACGTTGTGCATTACTTACTTAATTAAATTAAGATAGAATTATTTTTTGGTACAAATTAGAAAATTCAAGATAACTTAGATATTTTTATGAAAGTATAATAGATTAAATCAATATCTATTAAAGTAATGTAAATATTAATCAATTTCACTTGTGTGTTTACTTTTTGCTTCTGTATAGTTATGTGGCTTTCATTCTCAGGCTATTATGAATAATTTCTGCTCTAGAGGCAAATTGCCATACACTTCATCTTTTTCCCTGACATATAAATCCATTGATATTATTAATAGAACCGTAATCAAAGGCTCGATTTTTAGCTTCGCAGCCGAGTTGCTGATTAACGACGTTATTATACCAATCTTACGGTCCTTTGGTCGACGCTATTACGTGGTTAACGAAAATTGGCAGTAACTGCAGAACACTTTCAGCCTTGACTCCCTGCTAAAGCACTCTACCGAGCCTAGCAATTCCCTGTACCTACCAGAATTGCTTCATGCATGCGCAATGGCGATTTCCTTCGGTAATTTCACAACGATAATTGCCGAAGTGAATTATAAGCGTCACATATCGTCATTTTACCTTCAAACAGCGATTAATAATCCTGTCCTCACGATTGATTTAAGAACACGGTGTTTCAATCCTTCTTTATATTTTTCATGATTGAAAATATTTTCTGTAAATACAGAAGAATGTGGTCAATCGTGAAAAAATACCATCTTCAAAAATCTGTTGTATACACTCGCGTCGCAAATTATGTTAACACCTTCTCAAACATTTTTAATTTTTGTACACTCATTCTCTAGTTAACTAGTCCGTCGAACATCTCAAAAAGATTCAACACGTTTCGAGTAATTTTAAAAAAGTTTTTTTTATATATATATCAACACCTTCTCAAACTTAATAACTTTTTTAAAGTTATTCGAAACGTGTTGAATCTTGTTGAAACGTTCGACGGACAGGTTAATTAGAGAATGAGTGTACAAGAATTAAAAATGTTTTCCTAATTTTAATAATAGGCTCAGACAGTTGAAAAAACATTATTTATTATTTTTTTGTATCATTCTAACCAATTGAAAAAAGTTATTTCGTTCGAAAAAGTGTTAACAGACTTTCCGAGGCTAGTGTAAATATCTGTTAGGTTACTATAAGTTATCTCACTATCTTACTACGGTGACCTAGTCATTGTAATTTGTAAGTCAAGCGACTGGTACTGACGTGAAAGGAGCATTTATCTTGTCGCCGTACAAAAACTTTTCTTGGTGTAATCCTTAACATTTGTATATGTAACTGTGGTAAATATTCTCATTTATATTTTATATACATATTAATATTTTATAATTATCGTTACTTAGTTATTTTAAAGAATTTTGTATAAAATGATTTATAATCTTCACCATTATCTGGTACACTGGCATTACAAAAGTGATCCTAATCTTGTATTTATTTCTTTTTGTGTAGTAAAAGTTTAATTTTCAATGTGTTTATTATTTTATATACTTACTGAGAATAAAATGTAAATGAAGCTATTATTTAGAATGAGATTAATACTTTTTTTTACTTTTAATTTGAGGTCTATGATGATCCTAATATATCAATTATTTTTGTGAAAATCATCGTACCAATTAAGGGTAAAAATTACAAAACTGTTTTTATATTTAGAACAAGTATTACGCTCATGTAAATATAATGACTAAATTCTTTCGTTTCTTTGTTTCATAACCAATTTTTACAACAGATCTTGCTGCTTATATTGATTGTTCTAATTGATTCAAAACTTACTTATCGCTAAACTACCTGATTGTAATGATGAATAAAATCAAGTTGAAGCAGCGTTACAGCATTTTAAGTTACCAATTATTACTTTTCCTTACAACCTAATTATTATAGCAGAATAGACATAATACGAATCTTATTTGTCAGGATCAATTTATGATTATATAACCTGCAAAATACGACAATATTTCATGTTTGGTTATTTCTTTCTAATATCACAAATTATTTTACACCTCCGAATAAATATTCAATTATTCGAAAAGTTCTTTTGAAAATGTGCGAGATTAATATTGTTAAGTAATACGAATATGTACGTGAATATGTAGCGTGATTATTTATTTGTTGATGTTTCATGATTTGTTAACGTTTCGCTCATCCAACTACACCATTTGCTTGATGAAAAGCTGTCCCAGATTCGCATTGTGTGCATTACTGAGAAATGAAACGAACTTCTTGAACAACCTAATAAATGTCAAACCTCTGTTAATTGTGCTTGCATAATTTCTACAAAGTAGTGTTAAAGTTTGCAATGTATTTGTCTTACCTATTTACACCCAACTACCTACAATTGTAATTACACATGTAGATATAAATCTCTCTCGAGAATTTCTGAATAAATCAAAAAGAAATAATCTTAATAACATTGACATTATTACATTAATTTTATAACATTAACACTGTCGTTAAAATTGTTGTAATTATAAGACGCCTTTCGCAGAAAATGATTGAATAAATTCCTTGATTCAAACACACGTTTTAATAAAAATGGCAACACGCTTAAATGAATTCAGACTTTTATAAAGCAACACATATCAGACGTGTCGAGTGCAAACGAAATGACATAGACAACGTGGAATATTTTTGGTCCGCCAGTTTAGTATGTGGGAATTATTTCGACGAACTATTTCTGAATTTACATCGAAAAATAACTAGCTACACACAAATAGAGCTCGCTTCGTTATTTTAGGAATACTCTTCACACTCAGCGCTTCTCTGTTTACCGTGCATTTCGATGGAATCAGTTATTTTGTCAGAAGCAGATACATGTGTGTACAAAATAAGAGCGACGGAGTCGATGAAATGCTTCCAGCGTTTCGCAAGTATTGAAAATTTTACAAGAACGTCTATGCTTAAAATGTCTTACAAAGATGAAAACGACGAAACAAGGTGATAGTAAAGCTGTTGGTGGAAGCTAAGAATTATTTCAACACATATGACAAGCATGAAAGATAAATGAAAATTTCAATGTAAGAAAATAAGAGAAACTGACCTAATCGCGTTGCTCTACATTTTGTAAAATGTCATAAATTGTATAAACATAGTGAACGTAAAATTAATGATTAGTTATTAGCAAGAAAGAAATAATTTATACTTGTTTTATACGAAAATAAAGATATTTAGTTTATTTTGATCTGTCTTAATAATGAAGACATCGCTATAAAATTAGACTAATTAAGAGTAAATCGAACTAGTATAGCTCGTTAAATAAATGTAATCACTACATATATTACTGCAATATGACGATTATCTTATTACACAGTTATTCCTGGCACGATGTTTAAACTTCGTTCTACATTTCCCTCTAGTAATTTTCTGTTTTAACAAACCTTGCTGAATAATAGGATACACTGCTTCAAATAAACATACTTATAATTAGATTGGATTGAGGAACGTAATTTGGCTTTCAATTAAAAGTGACACCGTGATAATTCTATAATTACTGACAAATTTAATTGGTAAAACGCGTAGAACACGCGATTAGCAATGATAACATTGCATTACATAGTGTCTGTAAAATTAAACCGTTTTTCATTGTAAATGAACATGCAAACGCTATCATTTAATAATTATGAACCTGTGCATCGATTGAAATTCATTTCCAGCCAACAGGATTGCTAATGGAACGTATGATTTACGAAATAAACATGTTTTAGCGGAATATACTTGCTATCAAACATAATTATTATCTTTGGTACGAATAAACAGTCTTTGATAAGGACATATATTTTCCCGTTAAATCCTTTATTTATAAAATATTCGCGTTCGTTGTATACATTCTTCCTGTTTCGTAATTAATTCATTAACAATCCTTCTGGCTGGGTTGTTAAGCTGGGTTATTAACGAGATAAATGTACTTTAACGTTTAAATTTACTTTCGAATCAAAGATGTGATTAAAAGTCGTGAACACCAATAATAAATAATTAAAACTTGTGTTAAAAAAATATATAATATATAATAATTATTATATTAAATATATAATAATTAAAACAGTGGTAAAAATATGATAAATAACTTACTCCGTCATGGAATTTTATATTGTATTGGATGTCAAATGATAAAATAATTTTGAACTTGATAATTTCTACAATTGAAGACTTGTTCGAGTAAGTTAATCCATTATTTGTATTACACTCTAAAAGTTTCCATTGGCATGCGTAAATCCGTAGAAGTAAATTTTTGTTAATCTGTTAGTAAATTACGTTCAAATAATAGATTGAACAGTATTGAAGCTGTAAACAGAATATGCGATGGAACAATACTATTCTCGTTTCGTGTTTTCATTTTCGTCAGTTTCGCGTGACCTAAAATTGACCACAAGTTTTTTCACGTGTTGCAACTTTTTAATAAAGAAATTCATATATCTTCGTTTGTATGCTTCTATCTACGTATAGTGTGCAACTACAACGGAAGGAACCTGTATAACTTGAATATATTTGTGAAACACGATATTTAATATGAACTAGTGGACGAATTAATTTGCACTTACTTGTAAATTGGATATAATTTATATTTCACAGTTAATTAATTACTTCGATAGCATTGCCAATACAGTAAATTTTTCTCAATTTTCCTTCAGCTTGCAAACAAAAATGGACAATTTGTAAAGAGGAGATACGATTATTCAAGCCTTACGGCTCATTTTTATATCCGATAGTCAACAACTATTAAAACGAGTTGCAAGGCTCGAATAAGCGTATCTCCTCTTCCCAAATTGTCGATTTTTGTTTACAAGCTGAAGGACAATTGGAGAAAATTTACTGTATTTCTCTTCTCAGACCATTTAATCTCGATGACATTTCTTAATTAAAATTTCAAGAATCGGACGTAACCAAAATAAAACTCTGATTGTTTTCGTGAATTTAATGGTTATCTGTAACGAATAAATATTTACGTCATCGATAATTGTTATTTGTAATCAGAAACTATTTTCGTCACTTCCGTCCATTTCCGTTAATAAGAAAATTCTAGTCACTTATAATGGTTAATAGCAACCAAGATATGTTAGTCATTTATAACAATTAATTTCTAACCAAAATTATTTTAAACAAAAATGTAATTCGTTATACTTCAATTTTTCCTCGTTTCGATTAACACAGTTATGTCCTCCGCTAAATTGAGAAAATTCTTCAATAGAAATCAATTCTCCGTGTTACACAAAACCGATTGGAAATAAATGCAATTGCTTGCGATTAAGCGTTCCAACATTTAAAGCTACCTTGTTTCCAAGAAAACTCAATACGTTGGTAAGTTGACAATCGAATAAAGCGGCCGTCACGCTAAAAAGGGTGGAAAAAGAAGCTTCTCGTCGACGGGGAATGGGAACAGAACCGTGAAACCAGAAACTTCCATTAACGTTGATAAGTCGAAAATATTTTATGCAATAGGGCGGTCCAGCGAAATATGGATAATTGCATAAAAGCCGATCCTCATTAGCGGCGATTGTACTTTCCCGACAAAATGTTCCCCTCCCTCCTGTTTTCCCCCACGTTTTCCTATACATATATACCATCACCGTTTTCCCCGTCATTTATTTGTCACGTTCAATTGCGAAGGCGGCTTTCTACCTGTGCCCCGAAAGCGATCCATCACTTTTAACCGTGATTATCGCCGATGATTGATTCGTCATGGTTCTGATTAATGATCGTCATTCGTTCGTTAATCAACGTCGCCGGAAATGTTTTTCGCTGGTTGAGATTAACGATTCCTCGAGGCGAAATAGTCATTCGTTCAGGACAATTAAAAATTGTTCTGATCTATTCTGTATGGGAGGCGTACAGTTATTTGTTGGCGAGACAATGAAATTGTGAGGTTCGCGATTCATACGATTTTTCTGAGACAAACGACGATGTGAAGGTTATAGCTTATGGCTAGACTGTGGTTCTTTAGGCATAATGAAAGTTGTTTATAAGGAACATCAATCATTTAGGGCGTTTTATATTTGACAATTATATATAGTAGGTCGAAGGTATGATATTCTTCAAACCTTCTGCTCTTTCTAGTCTTGAAAATAACATTTTTGTCATTTTTGTCATAAAAGTTGTTTTCAAGAAATAAGAATTATTCATGACATTTTTTTTTATTTAGCAATTATGGTAGATCAAAAGTTATGTATAGATATTTTTAAATTATTTTACTCTCTCTCTCTCTCTCTCTCTTTCTCTCTCTCTCTCTCTCTACTCTGGAAAATGACACCTAATCATTGCTGTTATAAATACATAAAATCTGCAGTATAATTATAACGAAACTGCGGATCTTCAGGCAAAATAAAAGTTGTCTGCAAGAATAAGAGTTATTTATAATGTATTTTTGAATTTAATAATTATGATAGATCGAGAATTATGTAACGATACTCTTTAATTATTTTATTTTATTCTTATCATGTCATGAATGCATAAATTCCGCAGTCTAATTATAACTAGACTTTATATGCAATTATTACTTTCACAGCTTATTTTCTTAAAATTGTTACAGTTTGTTTCTCTGATTGTAAATTCGTTCTAGCAAATTTAAATGAAACATGGTGTACATTTTGGATGATACAAATGTTTTCGAATATGTCGTAAATTTTCATGTAGCATAAACAGTAGTTCCATACTTATAACAATTAAAAGAAAGTAATCTAAGAATGTTGTGTTTTTTCAACTTACTAAGAACATTTCAAAGCGAAAGACATTTTTATTTAATTCCTGTTTCTCGAAGTTTATGCAAAACATTCTTATTTTGCACAAAGATTAACACTTTAACCAAAGACGACGAGTTAAATCGCCATTCTTGCGTTCTTTCAGAAACTTTTCATTTTTCTATTCATTGTTCTCTTCAATTCATCGAACAATTCTTTTGTTTCATTTTATCAGAATAGTATTCACATTAATATAAATTATATTATAATTACTCTATCTGTAGCAAAAAAAGATTTTTGTTAATTTGACAATTTTATGTATCTAATGTTAAATCTACGTAAATATTTTGGTCACCCTACAATTTATAACCAAGAGTAACAATTTTACAATCATAAAATTCTTATAAGCATTCAGTGACGAGAACAGTTGCATTTATAGAGATGAGATTAAAGATACAAAGAAAGAGAAAGAATTTTCTTAAACGAAGAATATTTATATCACTATTTTAAAGTGTTAGAAAAATATGACTTGCTATCAGAAAATCATTTTCTTTCCACTATGCATATTATATCATACTGTTAGGATACTGATACTGGTGATAATTATGAAATATATATACGTACAGTTCAATTATATAACCATTTTGTATACCATACTCAGCGATAATAATAGATTTTTAATTATTTATAATGTTATATCTGACACTAGTACTCCCTTAATTCATAGATGTAATTCGACTTACGAATGTCTTCGAATTGATCTTAAAAGTGATACGTGTAAGAGATATCTCGCACACGAGTAAATGCGAAAGAACCGAGGAGATTGTTGAGCAACTTTTCTAGATGATTTGGAGTTGTGATAATGCTGCTCTTATGGGATTTCGCGCGTAAAAGTTCAGAGTCCTCCAGGCACGTTTCCCCGTTATCCGATCCAGCATGTCCTTTAGACATATTATTTCGTTCTAAATTGGGATGCCTGTAAGGGGAGCATGGCACTATAAATCAATTGTCCAATAAATTGTCAGTCGGCGCAAAACAACTTCCAATGGAATCGCAGTTACGTGCCTAAAGATAAAATTCAAGATGATAACGTATATGTATATAAAATATACAATTGCTTGCTACAACTTAGCCAACATTTTGCTGATTCGAATCCAAGACAACTTATAGTGCTAATCTTTCTTTCCATTTGTTTTCATACTGTTTTCGACAGAGAACGCTCCGAACAGACTTCTAAGTTTAATATTACTTTAGTAGAAAGTACTAGATAATATTCATACATTTATAGAATTGCATCTCTTTTTTAATTACATATAATTGATAATAGAAGTTTATATTCTTGGTAAGTTTTGTATACTTGAAACAAAATTAGACAGACTCGGAGTACATAACGATGTTTCTACATTTATTTACAGAAATGTATAAAAAAATAAAAAAAAGAATTTATAAAAATCTAAAAGCAATTACGATGGATGTATTAAAATTTAGTTTATTATTAATAATAATTGTAATAGTAAATTTTAATACTGTGAATATAATGTTTAAAGTTCACATGCATTAGGTTTATAAAACGCATAAAACACAACACACACATCTGCAATTTAAAGCATACTAATGACTACTAACTCACAGTTTTTGTCATTTACTATATCGAAAACCATATGCTGTATACAATTAGTTAGTAAATAAATTTTATGAAAGCATACTTTAATTATAGAAATATATAAGCAAAGTTTACAAATTCATAATTTAACTGTATTTAGAAATCCATAAATATTTAGGTCTGCATAATTTAATTGTAAAAATGTGTAAATAAAATTTACGTCTGCATAGTTTACTCTTAAAATGTGAATATTAATTGCAAGAATTTATTAAACAAGAATTAAACGACGCAGTATCGAACAATAAATTGAACTTTACCGAATATATATAAAACCACCATTTTAAGAAATGAATAAATACGGTATGTAATCAAATTATGAAATCAGTTTACACTAAATTCACAGACAATCCTAGTAAAGCTTTATCTTCGGCTATTATTGCGATCATTAGGAAATAAGCACGTGGAACATTGGTAGGGACACAGCGATTAGAATCAGCATCGTTTAATACACCTAGCAAACATCCCAGCACCCGAATCGATTAATCGTTACCGCTGGATCGTCGAATATCTGTTACCATTTCCGTATCGCGTTTAATCAACGAAGTTATCGCTTCTGTCGATCGACCGAATACGTTCATAATTATTTCTACATTTTACTATAGAGAAATGAGGGTGTAACTGATTACGTTTCTAGCAGACTAGCATTTTTCCACAAAAGGATTAACATCTAAACGACAGGATTGACACGAAAAACGGTCCTGTATTTTTTACATATTATTATTATTATTTTTAATGCTTGATACAGAGTTAGTGTTAATCATTTCTACTCGAACGGTAATTCTCTGTGGCACCACTAAAAATTGTTACATCACATTCTAAGATAACTTTGACATTGTTAAATTTGTTTACACTTGAAAAGAACTGTTGAAAGTGCATGAATCACAAGATTCAATTTCATATGCATAAAATGCAATAAGTCATATGAATTGGAAATATTGTAGGTCAGCTCGTGTTTTAAGTCAAAATTTATTCGAGTGCGCATGGCACATTATTTTTATAGAAATACGTCAGTAAAGATTTTAGGTATTGTAAGGTATTATTTATTATTATGCGATACATATCGCAATAAATTTATCGTTATCTCTCATCTTGAACGAACCGTGCATCAATTTTCCTGGGAATTGTTACTGACAGATTTCAGAGAGATCGTCCTTTATTCGAACACAAGAAGAACACAATGTGTTACGCGATTATTTCGAATAAGAGAGATTCTGCTGTAGTTGCGAGCACCAATATAATGTCAAACGTCTCGTTTCGTAAATTCATCAATCACTGTACCACTAAACTGACACCTGAATACACGGCATCCTAGATATAGAATCAAACAGTTCCGCACGTACGCTACCATGATCAACGTATTATGATCACGTATTTCACATTGAAAAATATAAATTCATTTTACATGCATCGTTATCTCAAGTATAGAGCAGCGTAATATTAAAAAATCAATATAGTCTCTTTCTGAATATTTTATGTAGAGAACAAGTTCTATAATTCTATCAAAACGTGTTAAAGTCATTTAATAGATTAATGTTTTATTTATTAATATTATGTAGTGTCAATTTATATTTTATTTGCTAATATTATGTAGTATGCATTTACATTTTGTTTGTTCATTTTATGCAGTATGTATTTATATTTTATTTATTAATACTATATGTATAGCATCTATTTATATTTTATTCAGTAATACTGCAATACTTACGATTATAGAATTAATACTAATACAATAAGTATAATGCATGAAGTAATTACGTTTTTAATGATATATAAATATTGATTTTTCTCAATATTTATTTTTATTACATGAGTATATTGAGGATATACGTATGTGTATATAAATATTAATGTTTCGTAACATATTAATAACCACAAAAATTAAGACAAAACTAATATTTTTGGTCCAGGATCTGACCAACGACTTACGATTGTAAGTTTACCATTTTTATTCAATTACACGTGCTAACTTTGACTGCATAAAAATTCAAGCATTCACTTCCGCCTGTTTCCTTAGGAAAATTATTGCACATCAAGAAAGCAACGAAATATATTCAGAGCGTTAAAATAAATGTGCGACCTTATTTTTATAGCCCATCAGATTTTCGTAGCATGTTATTAAACTGTGCAAATGGACAAGTAAAGATACGGTATTCTAGATTTTAATTCACTATTTGCTTTTTCGCACGAAATCTTAAATTTCCGACGAAAATAATTTTAATAGTCAATTATTCAGTAAATTATTCATGAAATAACTAAATATCCATGCAACACCAATCTTACTTAATTCCGATAACTAGATTGCAGAACTTTATGCAACATTAAAATTTTCTACCTCCATAGCAACAAAAAAGGGTGGAATAGAAAATCTTCATTCTTAATATTTTCAATAAGTTGAAAATAATTTAATAGAATTAGTTTACCTTCATCCCAGCATTTGTTTTGTATTCCATCTACTTTTGTCATAAATACATAAAATTCAGAATGTAATAATTACGCAATGCTTAAGTTGAATATTAAATAGGTTAATTACCAGTTTATAATCAGAATAATCTGTATTTATTTACTACTAGTTGCATTAAATATTCTTCAGGATTGCTATCATTTAATTAAATGTAGTTATTAAAAGATCTTAGTGCAGGATAACCAAATTAACCTATATTTGTTTATCACTGATTGAATTAAATATTCTTTAGTACCTTTTTCACTTGATTAAATATAATTATTACAAGATCTTAGTTTAGAATAAGAAGATTAATTAGTATCCTTTACTGCTAATTGGATTTCATGTAACTTATATAATAATTTATTTCATTTAATGAAATATAATTATTAAATGATCATTGAGGGGATGGATTATGAAAAGATCATGCAAAAGATGTAGGAACAGTGTTGCAGTTGGTCATAGATGAAACATCCAGTATTAAAATATCGTTTTGCACGCCCTCTGCGTCTTGGCAAGCTTTGATTCTTCTACAAAGATTTAATTATCGTCGACAGGCTCTGTTTGTACTCTGTCTAAATTTCAATTCGCTCACATATTGTCCTGTCACGTAATCCAACCGTATTAAGATTCGGAATTAAACGTACACTGTGTTCCCTTTATTGTCGTCGAACGAGCACGTGTTACGAGGACTTTTCGAGGAGGATTGCAGGCGAACGTTACTAAATTACACGGCTGCATTAATTGCGATGCAGCCGGTAGGAGAGAAGGCACGGCGGTACAGCTTTGACCCGGACGTTTGTAAAATTCTGCAACGCCAGAATTTCATAAGTTGTCCGCTGCTCGCCGCCATTGCGTAATTTCAAAACTCCCGTATAGCGGCGGCGTCGCTGTCGGCTTAATTAACCGGATCTTTAGAAAGAAGTAAAATAACTGTACGCTGGCCAACTTCTCTGACGAGCTGCCCGACCAAGTTTGACGATTTGGTTACTCGTTAATTATTTGTTGTCAAACTCCGATGAAAGATGCCGGACCTCGGAGATGAGAATGTAAACGATACTTTGAAAGTCCTTCTAGAAAACCGTCTGCGGAAATAATGAGGTTTTTCTTATTGCGGATGCCTCCTTTGATTTGTAACAATTAGACCGCGGCTCATTAGGCAAAATAAAAATTGAAATTAAGACGGAATAAAGTTTTAATAATTTGGCCGAACGATCTAGAATTTGTTAATTAGTTTACTACACAACGGCTGGGAAATTGTTTTCGAACATTGCAGTTGCTTGGGATGTTAAAATAATTAAAAAATTCTGTTTTTTCAAATTTTTACCCAAGCCTGCAACAAAAATTTTAAAAAATCCATTTTACAAATTTCGATAAAACTTACATGTTGACCGCGAAATTTATGCAATTCTGATCACGATGAATAAATTCAATACAAAACTGTAAAAATATTTATACAATTTGAAGATATCGTTATATTATTCTTAACTCGTTAAAGTGATTGAGGAACGAAATAAATATTTCTGTATCTTGCAATCGGTACAGACAATTTTTATTTTGCATAAAAACAATATAGGGTGTCTTAGAAAGTATGTTACGAGAGTTTAAGTGATAATTCCATCTGCAAAAATGAATGATAAAAAATGAGTAACAGTTTTTCGTTTTCGAGAAAGACAAGTTCAGATTCAAAATTTATTGTGTTATCTAAAACATATATTTATCATAAATTGTAAATCAAGATGTATAGAGTCGTTAGTAATCGATGACTCGACGTTCAATAAATAATCATATAAAAGAAAGAATTTCGAAATTTCATAGAAACGATTTATCAAGAACGAAAGAGACGGGCGAACAAAACTAGCGTTCAGCAGATATCGTAGCCGTTCCAATTTGACAACGTTGAAACTAATATGGACAGGCTCGTCATAGGTTTCTACGGTGACAATTACTTTTTGTCCTCAACTGAGCCGTAATAATTGATTGGCGAATTTCGCGTGCAAACAAACGCGGAAAAATGTTGCGCGACGTTTGTAATTTTTTCCCTGTATTTGCCAATAACCTTGCGCGTGTTCGAACCCTTTTTGCAAGCAGTGAACAGAATTAATTAAACTTCTTTATCGGCGCGAATAAAATCGTACTAGAAAAACGATCAAACTGGAACGTCGATCTGACGAGTGAGACGCAGTTGAACATTTGAAACGGGTTGTTCACATTTATTCCGCGTCACCGTTATTATGTATCAATAACTTTACGGATTAAAAGATAAAACTCTGTTGAATCGTTCAAAACTTATGCTCTTTGCGCGTCGTTTTATGATCCTGCACAGTTAAATTCAGTTTATTCGAGGATTGTTATTGCGATTCTATTTTCAGCATAGTCATCGATAGTCATCATTCAAAATGCAATTATAATAAGAATAACAATTTTTCGTAAATACAAAAATAATTTCTTATTTAGTTATAGTACGTCAAAAGACACGAAATTTGTACGTTTCTATTTATTATGATATTGCTTGTCCGCGAAATAGTGATATCTACAAAAAAGTCATGTTTTCTTGGAACCATTGAACACTATGTAGTAACTGACATAACCTACATTTAATTACAAATATGTTCTGTTTTATACAGGGTGTTCCGTAATTCATGGTAACCTGTATAGCTTTTTTTAGAAATTTTTTAGAAATTTGATAAATATAATTTAATGAATTTGATATATAGTTTTTGATATTAGAAATGTAAGGGATAATCTTCAAATTTATTGAACAACTGTAAAAGCAGAAATCAGAAGCCATTCTGATTTGCTGTTTCTGTTGTTAATGAATCCATGACTTATGAATATTTGTACAGGTATGCGACAGTCGATACTCCACGAATGCGAGCGTTTGCGCAAACATTCGCAGTTTAATAATAACTTTCAGTTAGTTGGTAGCGGCGCGTTGGAAGATCGCAAGCTTCGAGGCGCAACTAATCCAGCCTAATCCCGCAACAACCCCGAATCCACGTAATCCTGTGCCCCCCTGTCCCCAACCACCAGGTCTCGGTATAACTTGAACGAAGAAATCAACGCAGGCTTCATCAGTCGATATTCGTAGTAACCTCACGTCTACGCGGAAGATGAACGAGTAACTCTCTCCTCCGACGACGGAACTGTGTCAACTGAATTCCGACGATTCCTGGAGAACTTGGGGAAACTGGACCGATATGAAACACTGGAATGCAGTTTTTCGATCCGATGAAACGCGATTTCTTTCTGGTTTCTCGTGATTCGACGATCCAGCTTTCGTTCCGTACGATCGGCGAACTTATTTTCAAGACTCGCGATAAAATATTGGGTACTTAACGCCTCGACGGAAATTGGGTTGATCTGACCCAGAATGAAGCTAGAAATTCTTATTCTTTTTATTAAACCATTGCTCGAGCTGATAAGATGAGGTCGCAGTCTTTGGGACACCAATTTTGGTAGAACTTCTTCTGACGAATATAAGCCGACCAATGTTTTATCATTTTCATCAATGTTCATTGAAACGAGGATTTTTATGCACGATAAGTATGCAAAATACGTGTGACATTTATGCACGGAAAATATACAAAATGTTCACGAAAATAGGTACATACGCGCGAGAATTTGTAAATACGCACAATATAATGTTATTAAGTTTTATATTAAGTTTTCAGTCTTACATTAAGAATTTAGAAAAGTTTTACGGTAATTCTGATGTATTGAATTACGGTAAATTATAAGCATTTTGTCTAAATTTGATGGCGTTTGTTGGTAAAAATTAATTTGTACGCCGAAAATGCATAATTTAAATTTATTCACGCAGATACATCGAATTAATCGTGATTTTTCATCGCACTTCACGCTTTTATCCCATATTTTATTGCATGTTGATAGTAAATATTTTTTTTATTATTTTTAGCATTGATGAAACTGGGGTGTCTTTGATCCAGCTTTTCATTAATGAAATTCTACGTTTCCGAGCTGTCGGCTTTTCAAAAATATTAAAACGCCCACGCACAAAACTCACGTAGTCCTTTTAACAATAAAATTTATCTGTTTGTATTCGAAATACTACTTACATACAGCTAATGTTGAATTAGTAACTCAATATTTTAGAACTATGGTTTGTTGTGGTGTTTGTTCAGCATTATATTGATATATAACTGCTACCAACACTATCTGATTATGATAAAAGTGCTAATTAATAGACTAAATTAATTTATGTATACGTATGTATTGCAAATAACGTATGCAATAATATATGTGCTGCAAATAACATATGCAATAATATATGTACTGCAAATAACATATTCAATTATATATAATTCAATATATTGCATATATTATATCTAAATAATATATAATATAAAAAAATAACAATAGAATAATATATGCAATAATACATGCAATATATACATACATACATACATACATACATACATATTAGATATTTTACATATAATCTAACCAAACGCAATAAGTAAGATGGTAGAGTTAAAATTAATAAACGAATAAACGAATAGTCGTTTCTCTTTATTCTGAGCATGTATATAATTATTTATATTATACCTATACAATTTATATTAAAATTATATTATATTCATTAAAATTATGTTGTGACAGTCTAAAACATGATTGATCGTTACAATTAAATGAAATTCCTTCTTTGGACTTATTTTCCGCAAATATGTGACTCTGGATTAATTGAATCATATTCGCACAAGGACAAGATAAGTTTCTACCGTTTACATGTCGGAACTAAAAGTACTTGGATGTAATTTGAAGTACTGTAGCGAGTACATGCTAGAACTATAAACAAGCTTTATGACTTGCTAGTATATGACATGTGAGTCTAGTGCAAACTGCAAGTGTTTTCATTACATTAAAAATTGTGTGCTCGACAAAACAAGATCTGCTGGTTGTGTTCTTACATCATTTAATTTTAAAGAACAGTGTAACTGAATCGTTTCTAACGCATCGATATCATCATTTTTAAATAGCTGCAACCAATTTCTACAACCTCTTTCACATGGAGCATTTTCACCATGAACTTCAATTAAATGAAGCAAACAAATGATTTATCTTTCTCTTTATCAGTAGATCTATTGGCATGTTGGCAAAAAATGTATGTAGTTGATCAAATATTGTTGCCATTTGCATAAATTGACGAGGCTATGTAAAAACAATAGATTTTTAAACGAGAACTTACATAAACTATATTGTTATCAGATTTTACAAAGTATTAATATTAAAATGCATGTTAAAATAATGGTTCTGTTTCTTACATCAAAAAACAAGTAGAATGTATTTAACACTGTTTTCTTAGAAGTTCGTTAATCAAGACAACTTTATTTGTATAGTCTATTAATTTTTTTTACCTATATTAATGTTCATAAATACTACGATCAATGTAAATGATTTGTTAAAAATCGATAACAGTATTCCATTAGATGCAGAATATTATTTGAACAGTTTCGAAAAGTATTTACTGTGAAACTTGTTTAAATACTTGCTTAAATAAAAATACGTAGAAAATCAAATTAGAATGTTAAGAGTGTGAGAAACGAAGATTGAAAAACTCGATGTAGCTTTACATTTCGTTCGTATGCAAGATTCTTCGTTTTCAAATGATTCTCGAATGCCTCCAGAGGATCCGAAACATTTTATGAGAAATTATGAAGTGGTTTCAATCCCGAACTTCCACTTTGAGGTTTTAAGGAAAAAATAATTATGTCCTGAAGCGATTCAATCTTAAGACCGCAAACACGGCATCAGCGGAAGGAAACGGACGTGGTTCGCATCAACGAGGATTTTCTGTGTCCCTTTGCCGTTTTCGTCCTTTTTGGTTCCGCTAAGAATAATTCCACTCTTTTTTCTGCGTTATAAACGTAAATACGCGATTATGTTTTGCGACGTAAGTCTACTTAATGAAATGCAAGAAGTTATAAATGCAAGGTTATGTTTCTCTGTTTACTACATTCTTGTATAATATTATTCACGATTTAATTTTAGGATAATCTCGAAGCTTGAGATGCTTTGAAGTTTATATTTACTTTCATTTATGCTGCTCGTTTATTTAACCACATAAAAACAGCTTAAAAATAATACAAATATACGATCATTGTTATAGAATAGATAGAAAAAGCTTTTATAAGAATTAGGAACTTTTCATGACATACAATTACACAATAAAAGTGTTAAAAATTTTCTGATTAAATATAAAATAGTGCACGCTATTTTCTCAGATTTGTATACTAAAAATATAATAAAAATAACAAAATATAAAATAGAATAAAATTTTGATGAATAGGATAGATAGATTAGATAGATTAGAAATTTGTATAAATATTGAATTCCATAGTAAATATACAGAAAACAATATCATTTGTACAAGTGTGTCAGCATGTATCAATTTTGTTATAATCAGATTAGGTTCGAGTTAAAAAACAAAATCTTAAGCAAATAATATTATGAGTACACACACGATTACACATGTGGAACAGATAATAATTAATTAACTTACACGAGTTAAATGGAACTATTTTAAAAAATTAGGTCAAATAAATTCTTTACGTCCTCATAATAAAATATGTCCGTTCTTAATGTAAATGCTATGATAATGTGTAAATTATTTGTAAATATGTTTAATAATCACTAACGTTTCTACTGCTTAATTTAATCCGTTTATGTAATTATAAGTGACATACGTATTTCTGCAGGGAATTATATTCTCATTGTGGTCGTTAATTACTACTTTCGGCTTGCACATAATAAACTTAATTATATATCTTATTTAAAAAACTTAAAATATCAATATAAAGAATCGTACAGAATTATTGAAATTATTATCATTACCATCTGAGGGGAACTATTTATAAACGAATTTCTATTGCAATTCTTATTGTTGTGTTCATAATTTAATCTTCTTGCATTGAAAGAGGAGCTAAAATAAAGTAACTAAGAATGATAATAAGATCAAAGGACATTGCTGCAACTGTGTTCCCAGTTCCATTGTTTTCTCCTAAGAGAATAAAAGTCTTGGAAAAAATTATTGCAATTTATAATACGCCTGTCGCTTCTAAGCAATTCTATGGAAACTGAGAAGCAGAAATTAAATAAAAATACATTCAAAATATTGTAAAAGTATTATTAAATTCTTATTGTAATAATACGTCTTCACAATTTTTTATATTTCTGCTATTTATTTTTGCCATAAAGGCATAAAATGCGCAGTCCTTGTTATTATTGATTATACTTCGTCGTTCGTTCTGACACCGCATGTTTGGTATATGTTGAAGCATTATAATAAAATTTACATTTATAACTAATATATATAATATATAATAATAAATTTTATATATTATTATATATTTTATTATATATATATTAAAAAATATAATAAAATTTATTATTATATTATATGTGTGTGTGTGTGTGTGTGTTAAAAAAATATAATAAAATTTGCGTGAAACGTATTCCTAAATTTCAGACATTTTCGAAGAAATTTCGGATCGGCGGCTTCCTCAGGTCATTTGAAGCAACTTCTTCCTTTACAAAAATTTTCTCCAAGGCACTATTAACGAGTTATTAACGAAAAACAATGACCAATGAGAAGTGAGCTCAGCTCACCAATGAGCGGAACTGGGCTTCGTGCGCTGGTTGGCTGAGCCGCCTCGCGTCAGCCGTACTCGATTCTTATTGGTCACTGTTTTTGGTTAATAACTCGTTAACGGTGCCTCGGAGAAAATTTTTGTAAAGGAAGAAACTGCTTCACATGATCTGAGGAACCCGTCATTTCCGGATTGCGAGACATTTTTGGGACACCCTGTACATAGCGTGTTTGAGAAAATGATGTACCAGACAGGTCATCAAATGTGCTCCACAAAGCTGAAAGATTAATATGTCACACGCGACGGACATATTACTTTCAGATGGTAGTACACAACGGTAGTGTTTCCGTTCTTAATCGATAAATAGAAACACAGCTTTAGGTGTCGCGTCGGGATAAGGCGTTTCAACGGCGCATATGGATGACTGATTACGCAGCTGGAACATAGTACAATCAGGATCCTGTCACAGAACGGGAACAACCCGTCTTCACTACACTAAAATATCACAATGCTGCGCTATGTTCCGTTCGCGATACGAATAACGAGACGAAGGAACACGGGCACGACAACGAAAGCTAAGACACAGCTAACAATACGCACCAAGTGAAACGCTACCAGGTACAATTGTGTTTCACGTTGAATGGGGCGGCGACGACGTTCAAAATGGGGATGACGCTTTCCTCACTCCTGAGGTCAACAAACGCACTCACCGCTCCTGCTGGCAAATCCTTTACGATCATACTCTGTATCTAAGATACTTTGCAACGATAGGATCATTTCTAACTCCTTGAACTCGGAGAAAGTGAAATTTTTCGTAAATTATCGAAACGTTTCCCGAATTATTGTTATTCGTGATTTCACGCATTCATGGCAAAAGCGAGTAACTGAAATATGAAATTGTAAACGCGTAAGAAGAATTTAATAATATCGTTACACTATTTTCAAATTATCAAAAATGTTGAAGGAAACTATTTTCAGTTTTACTTCATTTCTATTTCTTAGAATTGTTTCTAAATATTTTTATTAGTGACTAATTTCTTGTTGGCTACATTTAAATAAGCATTTCTTGAAGAACGATAAAATGTTATCTTTCGTTATCTTTTCTTTAATGTTATTATAATCATTGGAGATTAATATTTAATAAATTTATGGCGGGGGAGGGGCGACATAACGAACTCTTATAAATGCAACATCCGTTTCGTGACTGCTCTACAGTTTCACTGTAATTCTGAAATGTATTCTTTTTTCTTTTGCACATTTATTTGCAACATGTTTTAGTTTCTTGCTATTCGTACTGCAATATATATTCAGTATGTAAATATTATTAAATTATATCATTGTGCAGAATACAAATTTTCTGCATCAGATGTGCAAAACAGAGATTAAATAAAACATTTCTTGCGCCAATAATTTTCATCAATTGATAGTAACATACTAATTTTAAATTCTTGTGGTGTTTTACCCTTTTATATACCTCAGCAAGGAATATAACTCGTCATGATAAATTTCAATATGAAATGTCATACGTCGAAGTCTACCGTATTTATAAACCTAACAATAAGTAATTCTCACTATAGACATTCCGACCCATAGTAGAATTTCCATTCAGGAAGTGTACAGAGAGAAATTATATATGGATAAGACTTTACGTGTACTTCCAACTACTACTACAGTAACATGTCATTATCAAATATTTATAGGTACACCTAACTACATAAATAAATCAGTGAAGGAGTAAATATGGTAACAGGTACAATTGCATACAACCGCATGCGGGTTAATTGTAATTCCACTGCTCGTCTTTATGAGAATTAAATGTCTTGAAGGTAGAGTTAAAGGAAAAAGGGAAACTCCTAAAATATACATTTTCTAAAGTAACGAGAATGATACAGATTATTTTGCTTAATTAACATTGGACATATTTTACACAAATAAACAAAATTTTATGTATCTATTACATTCACTTCACATATTTATTTTGATACGTTTCGATTAATAGCATTTATTATAAATACATAAACAATCGTAAAATGATTGTAAGGTACTAAACTCGTAAATACATCTCACGTATGTTTAAAATAATTGATTGCCAAAACGATTGGATAACTGTAGCATTTACGTACTTTCACGTACAATAATCTAATAATCTCATGCAGCTCTGGCACAAAATGTAAAACTGTGCATACAAATGAAGCATATAAGTGGAATCGATTCATGTAGACATTCCAAATAATAGAATTACAATCGGAACATAAGTAATGGATGTACTGAAATATTTATTTCGCATGCTGTATCGCGTTATTGTATGTCAAGTGTACCATCGAGCACGAATTCCATTTTCTCCTGCAAATCCATCAGTTACGATAAAAATGATTAATAATGCATCAAAACGTGGACCCACGTGAAATTAATTTTGAATAAAAAATATTGAAGAGTTACTCGACGTTCGTGAAGCACATTTTATTGTATGCAAACTGTAGCCTTTTTTAATTAAAAATGTTAGCGATATCAGATGGCTTGGTGTATTTGTTTCGAGAGTGCTCACCATCGATGAACGTAATAACGAAAGCTTGAATAATTTCAATTCTATTTTTCGTACGAATTTTTACCACCACTACGGCTCACGCTTTCCACTTTGCACACGTGATGTATCACTTTTATGAAATTATTTTCTTCGTTGAAAATCTGTCCTTAATTAGTCGATCGTAAAACTAAATCTGTACTGTAATAATACTTTGAATATGTTCTGACGCTATTTAAATTCGTGGTTACGACAGCATGGAACGATACTTAATGGACTGTCCCAATTAAAGTACTGAGCTTACATTTATTAGCCAATATTTCATTCAAACTACGATTGAATATCTGGGTGTCTTTGTTTATAGTTTTTAATGTCGTATGTTTAATTATTAAGCTGATCAAAACAAAAATGAAATGGAAATTAAAATTGCTTAAGAAGTATATGATTACAAAAACATAACTTAAAAATTTTCCAATTTTTTAATAACAAATACCAACAACTTTTCCAGGCACGTAAATAATGGACGCAAACGACTGTACGAAAATATTTCATAATAAAAGTGTTGAATGTCATATAATTAATAACTGTTGAACGTGAATCGATATGCACCTACAATGTGAACTATGTAGTGTTTAGTCATATGTTTTAAAATTGTGAAACGTTGTGTTAGATAAAGTTGTATTGATAACGTTGTATTTTTAATTAATCTTATTTAACTGTGTTTCTACATTTATTCAATTAAACCCCCAACCGAGAGTGAGGGAAGAATACGTGAAAATTCTGTGAATGCATACGATTTAGAGTTTAATTACACGTCCATCGGACACAACAGAATTTCAGCTAAACAACTGATTGAGAAATTCTCGAGTACCGAAATTACACGTCCTTCCACAGCTTCATAAGTTTGATGGGATTTATTATTTGCTTGTTTTAAAAAGTCCATATAAAATTCCTGCGGACTACCTAATGGCAGAGAAACCAGCTCCTTAAGGCATGATGAGAATCAAGAGTGTCTGAGAATACACTCTAAGTGGGCATGACGTTCCCTCGGTTCCTACGAAATGGCCAGTTACGCTATAATGGAAAAGCGACAACATAATCTACGATAAAAATGAGAAACATGGCGCTGTAAAAATTGCGTAGTGCGCGGACGGCGGCGGGGTCACTTCTGCTTTGCTCCTTGTTCACTCGGGCTTTAATTAAACCCAGCAGGCTACCATTGGAAACGGAACAGAAGGTAATAATTTTATTAAAAGTGCAAGAAATGAAATCGTTAATTGATTCAGTTCCATGGTGTTACACGCGCGGCCAGAACGACTATTTCTACTCGTAAGAATTCAATTAACCCGCGTCGTAAAGTAAATTAACGTCAAAGTGAAAACGAGATGTTTCAATCCTCGAAATTGGAAATTCTCGCCGTATTGGTACGTATGCTTAGCGCGAATATATTCTCGAATTCTTGATGCGAGGAACGTCGAAATACATCGATGTTCAGCTATTGTAATTATATGATCAAACTGCAAAATTTTAAGCCCATCAAAACGTGCCTGTTATGGGAGCGATGGTTAGATAAAAATACATTCCTTATTTTAATCATTTTAATAATATAATAACTTTATAATATTATATTATATAATAATTATAATAATATAATGGTTATATATTATATATTATATAATAATTATATAATAACTTTTAAAACTCATATTTTCTGCACTACAAAAACTGTGTTCTCTTCGTTTAGTTATTTTTGTTAATTTTATATATTAACGCAAGAAACCCGAAACTATTTAAACAGTTTAAAGAAGGACTAATTTGAGCGTATTCCATTCTAAAACGTATTATTTATAGTTTAAAAGAATGTTATATTACTGAAAATTATATAGTAAATCCCATAAAGAACATGAGAAAACATTAATCATATATGCGCATCAAGTATAAACCATGAGGAAAAATGAATAACATCATCGATAATAGAGTATATCTCTTAAATTTGTTACTAAACAAACATTAACTAGATTTCCAATAATCTTCTTCCTTTAATTGAATTGAATTTGTGAAAGGAAATAGAAATTTGTAATAAAATTACAAAATTATAATAAAATTAGGTGAAATTAATACAATTTATGTAGAAAAATATGTGTATAAATTATAATTAAATGAACACAAAATTAACAACTAATATATATAGAAATTATAATAAAATTAAATAAAATTAGATAAAATTAATAGAATTTATAAAGATGAATATATGTATGTATTCAAATTCTGATCAAATTAAATAAAATTAATACATTTTATAATAACAAAATGAATACAATTTAGAAAGAGAAATATTTTGTATAAGAATTATAACCAAATTAAATAAAATCAATAGAATTTATAAACAGAAAAATATTATTTAGAAGTATTATAATCGTATTAAATAAAATGAATACGATTCATGTAGAGAAATTATTTGTATAGAAATTATATTGAAACTAAATAAAATGATTAAAATTTATAAACAGAAATATTTTTTACTTACAGATTATAAACAAATTAGATAAAATGGTTAAAATTTATAAACAGAAATATTTTATTTAGAAATACAAAATGACTACAATTTATAAACAGCAATATTTTGTATAGAAATTATAATGAAATTAAATCAAATGAATACAGAGCTATATTTACACGGAAAAATCAATGCTGAAATTTATATTGCACTTAATAGATGCAACGAATGCGAAGTAAGTGGCGAAACAAATCTTCCAGACAGCCGGAATAAACGAATCGCGGATCTCGCGATAGGGATGCCGCGCCGGGCCGGCTGTGTTTACAGATGAGCTAGCAATTATCATTCAACCCGCGCGAATTATTCGTCAGCGAGTTTCAAGGAGTCCCAAACGCGACGGACAAGCTCCGTTTATCCGATTGCCGAGCGGCTTGTTTCGGCGCAATCAAACTCCTAACTAGCTGTTCCGCGATACGATCATCGACGCGACTTAAAAGTGGCATTCACCTAAGAACGGAATGGGAATCCCGAATCCCGACGTGGGTTTCACCATCGCGATGCCCGGAGATTTTCCCGCGAATGGTTAAATAAACGAGCTTCGTTTCCTCTCTTCGACTGCTTCGGAAGGCATTCCCGTCGTTGCCCGCAGAACTTCGATGCCGCGGAACGTAGTTTGCATGCATTTACGGTTATGCAATATATTCTGGCCTTTCCGGTTTGTTATGCGAAGCTGTACCTAACACCCAACGGCGGATTGTCTGCCCCGCTGGCAAGCATCGTGTATCTTCTTACAGGCCGCATCATTTATTTTAACCGTGCCGTAATATTTCCGTTGTTTTTGATGATGAAAAATTTCGAACCGTTTTCATTCGAAACAAAGTGTTTCTCTGATCTAGGACGTTAGGAAAATCGACTTTTTAATTGTACTTTAATAAACCGCATGTTTTAAACGATTTCATTGCAAGATACTTTACTCTAATTCGTAAAAACAATGAATTTATTCCTGTACATCTGGCTGAGAATAATGTATGTGTGTCTTAACATTTTTGTTACTTTTTGTTACTTCAGGACTTTGGAGAAATCGAGTTTTAATTACATTTTGATAAATTGCGTATTTAATATATGACTGTAAAAGGATTCTTTTAATTAATATAAACATTGCAGTTATGACTGTAAGCCTGCCATGTTGATGATGAAAAATTTCGAAGTATTTTTATTCAAATTGAGACACTGGTCTAGAAGTTTCAGAAAATTGATCTTATAATTTTATTCAAGTGTATATCTTTTATTCAACTGTATGTTTAAAAAAAAACACACATCGCTATAAAAAGATTTATTTTAATTCTTACAAATAACAAATGTATGGATGATAAAAATATTCAAGTGTACAGTGGCGAATATGTACTAATGAAAATAATATGTATTAATTAAATTTTTAGGTTCTTTATTAATGACACTCTGTAGCACTTAAAAATTTTCCATCTAACAGTTTGAAGATTTTATTTATTTTAGATACTTGTGAATACAGACTGATTTCTCAATCCAAGTATTATATACATATATTTAAATATTACATAGTCAGGAAGCATATTTTCAGATAAGTTTAAACGTGTTTTTTTCGAAACCTTATTATCTGATATGACTGACACGATACCTCAAGATCTGGTTGTCTGATAGACTTTAAATTTCGAGAGAATCTTCAGCAGACTCGCCGCTATCGCATGAACAAAAATCTTCAATATGTCGTGACCTTTTTAAATTAGGAAGAGCAGAAAATAAAAAGAGGAACTTTAAAGTGTCACCAGTTTGTAAATAATAAAATGTTCTACTTATTTTCGTTCAGATTGCAACTATATTCCCATTAATAAAAGATCTGTTTCGAAATTCACTGTTCTTTCGTTATTAAATCGCTATTAATTCATTATTCGTTATTATTGTTATATGTAGGATCATTGTTTTTTCTTCTAATAAGCATATATATTTCTATTTGCACTGCGACTAACATTAAGATAAATTAGAGTATTATTTTCCGATGACCCTGAGGCAAATACTTGGCGATGAAATGAATTTCAATTTCAGAATGCCTTATTTCGAGGTTATACTACTTTAAAACGTAGCTAAGTACTTTTAGCAATCTTTTCCTGTGCTATGAATTGTATAATCTTTAACCTAATAATGAATGTTCGGAGAGATATTTATTGACTTCGATATATTTCCGCAGTCGAGGAATGAATAATTGCCTTATACTTTGCACACTCGTCTCAGTAATGCTCCTGCATGCTTTTATAATGCGTTCTTCCTTCATATCGGTCCAAGACACTCCAATATATGACTTCAGCCATTTTGTAAAGTGGTAATATTTATGACATCCTTAAGTAGTTTTGTGATCTTCTTACACCTTGAGCGTCCTAAAGCGTATGTCTAATAAACCATAAACATTTATTTCTAAATGCCACTGCCGACATAAATCCAGCGTTAACATTTTCTTTATATTTGTACAAAAAATCTCAGAAGAGATCATGATCCATAAAATACAATTCATTGAACGATTAATCAATATTCCATCAAACACGATTTAATAATTGTGACTAAGTTCGCTTCTGTTGCAGTATAGACGTTAAAAGTATTGTTAAAATTGTTTAAAATTGTTGATGAATTGTATTTTTTACTTTGACGTTTGCCGCTGTTTTTTTAATTTTTTCTCGCAAATACTTTATACCTATACATTTTGGACACTGTCTCTCTGCTAGAATGTTAAAAAAATATATTTCAGGGGTATCAGTTTAAGTTACGAAACATCGACACTGAATATTGCGAATTATAAACTCAATATTTTTCAAACTTTTATAGTAAATTTCTTTAAGAAAACAATGGACGCATTAGGATACAACACTGGCAGCAATAATTATGCATTTTATTAATTTCTAACAAAAATGAGCAGACGAAACATAAAATAGCAAAAACGCGTCGGAAAAATTTGATCATACTGTGTTGCGTTATTTGTAACGTCTTAAAATTATTAGGCTATTCAACTCTAGCATTTTGAAATTAGTACTAACATTTTCATGAAAAGCACTTAGAAATTGTATTTAGTTGCATTTATACTTTTTGTGACACATTTGGGTAACACGATATGATCAATATTATACAAATTTTATTTGGCAGAAATTACACCTCTTTCAGTACACTTGTATAATAAATAATTATATTACATATAATTTTATTTTGAAAAGACAAATAACACGACGATATGATCAACATTGTACAAGACTTTATTTGGTAGCAATCATACCGTTTTCCGGTACACTTATATAATAAACAATCGTATAGCCGACAATTTTATTTGAAATGCGTAAACAATACAACGATATAATTAATATTGCCCGATGCAATTCTAAAATCAGAGAAAAAACCATTCCACAATCAAAGGTTTTTCATCATTTCTAAATTGTATTGTCGTATTTCAATTTCGGCCATTTAGCCATTTCAATAACCACTCGACTCTACTTAACCCGATACGCATTATTTCCCGATATTCCACGAACAATTTTCCCCGAAAAAAGCATTATTATTCGATTTTAGTTGAAGCAAGCCCGTTTGGATTTGAAGTCGCCAGAAGTAGGTCAAGATAGACGACACGTTCGATTATGAAGAGGCCGATTCTATGGAAATGGACCGGCCATTCTGCAACGCGCATTCGGAAACTCTTAAAACTGCAATTCGCAGAAGACTGGCAAGTCCTCTTCGCAGAAAAACGTGATCGTCTCTGGTCAGTATGATCTCGCCTCAGACCACAGTGATTTGGAAATTCGATTTTAATGTCCAAAAGTTAATTTTTGAAGTTCTAATTATTGAAAAAATTTGTTTTGCTATACAGCGACGAAACTAGACTGCAGATCTTATGCATTGTTGACAAGAATGTTTAGCTGATGTACAAAACTGTGAAGACATTAGAAGAATTTGAGGATATCTTTCTATTATGCGTAATTTATTAAAATGACTACAAAGAGGAAAGACATTTTTATCAGACATACAGTCTTTACGATTAACTTCAAGAATTTTTAACCGATACGTTCGATTGATATAAATATACTCTTATTCGAAAATTTATTCGAACAAAAATTTAATTGAATAAAATCTCATCGGATTAGTATATTTGAAAAATTATCCAAATCAGAGACTTTATTCGAATTATTTACTATACTCGAAATGCTGTTCGAATAAAATTTTATTCAAACAATTTGTTCGAACCATTATTAGAATAAGATTTTATTCAAATAGTGTCTACCATGTTCATTAAAATGGTATTAATTAATTATATCCCGTTAAAAAGTGTCGACGTATACGTCTTTTTAATTTTGGTCGCGATAAGACGCTCTCCATTTTGCAGTGCCGCGAATCGGTAAATAAAGTAGACGACCGTTTTCGGAAACTTCATCGACCGTGGAGAGAAAAATGGCCCCGAGGCTGGACAGCGGTCACGTCCACGTTCCCAGTTATAAAATCCGCCGTTCGCCGGCGTCGTTTCTAGGTAAATCGTCCGTTTGAGCTCCTGGCTGCGGCTTATGGACGATTTCTATTCCGGGCTCTTCGAATCTGAAAATTTATCGACGGGGAACCAAGGGGAACAGAAGCCGTACCCTTTCGCGTGGAACAGTCGGAGTATAATCGAAGGCCATTACGGTCCCTAAATCGCGGTTCGACGTCGCGGCTGAAACGGAAAGATGCTGTACGTCGGCCTATAACGATCCGATCCGGAAGAAGGTTGCGCCGAGTTGTTAGAGGAGAAATCGAACGCTGAGGAACGAGCGACGATACGTAAGAAACTGTGTTCTACGGTTTCTGCCCAACTTTCTGAGAGATCGCTCGGCGGTTTTCGGCCTGTTGAACGGATAATGTCAGCCATTGTGGGCCAAAGAAAGTTCTTCGATAGTGCTAGACCATTCAAACAAGTGCTTCCATGCAGATCTCGGCGTCTTCACAAATTTTCAAAATACGTTATTTTATACTATGTTTACACAGTGTCATTCGGTAAGTAATCTATTAAAAAATAACACAATTATTTTAAAAAGTATTTCATATGGAACATGAATTAATGTATTTTTAATTAATGATTTATTTGGTACTTCAAATAATGAATTATTTGTTATCGTAATTCGTTATCGTGATTCGTTACTTGTTATTTGTTAATTGTTATTTGGTTTTGACGAAAATAAATAATTTCTTAATAGGTACGTTTCATTTCTCTTGACATTATTACTATTTCTAAATGAGAGTAATACACGATGACTTTGATTGTTACAACGGTTTTTGGAACCTATTTGGTTTATATTTGTCAAAGTGACATTATTTATTATTTAAATGAAATGACATTAATTAAAATATCATTTCAAATAACATATTACTTTATTTCATAGTTATTTTCATGTCTGCGATCCCTTCTGATGTAACGTTATTTGAAATATTAATTCAAATCACATGATATTTAATTTCATACTTATTAAAAAAAAAACAAGTTATTATGAAGATTTCATGAAATAAAATCTTTTTGATGATTATTATTTTGCGGATTATTTCTTTGTTGATACTATTCAATGACCAAATGAAGAACATTAATATTATTTATGAAATATCGGTTAAAATTATTTGAAATGATTATTTTTAAATTATTATTTGAAATTTTCGCCCAGATTCGCTAAATGTGCACTCATAGTTCTTTCTCTTTTATTATATTTTAATATTTCTTTACATTCAGTCATTATTAGAATGGTTTTTTAAATATTAATGCAAATCGTCATTCGAATAGATAGAAATTAATCCTCTAATGTACACGATTTACACTGTTAAATTGAATTTTCGGTTAAAAATTCCTTCATTTATTAAATTTATGTTTCTATCGATGTTTACTAAAACAAAACTTCGACAAATAGTAAAAAATTACAATCAATCTTTATTTAATACGTTGATATATGTTAATTATTTAAATTATGTTACAAAATTATATATTTTAAATTATAATTTATAATTTTATATATATTTATATATATATATATATTTATTTATTTATTTATTTATTTATTTATTTATTTATTTATTTATTTATTTTTCATGAATGTATATATATATATAGTAATTTTTGCTGTAGTATATTCATGAAAAATAAATTTAAAGCATTCAAAAATAACCACTGCAATTAATTTTATTTTGCCAATTCTGTATTCATTAACAAAGTTACTTCGATTTCTATTAGCGGAAAATCCAATAAGATTCGTCGAGAAGTGGAATCACTGAGACGGTCTAAGAGATGTAGTATAAAGTTCGATCGTTTCAAAATATTCAACTCCGCCCTAAACTATTCTTTCTTGTTTCATCTATTCTACTATTTCGACGATATAGCTCGACCCAGTTTCGTAAGGCACTGCGCACTAAACCATTTATTTATACCTTACCTTCTTCCCTTTCTTTAAGATACAGACACTTCTTCTTTTCCCCATGTTCCCTTGTTTTTACAAAATACCCATTTTATATTCTTTCCCATTTCTTCCGTCGATGTGGATCTACACATAAATTTGAATGCATTACTATTTCATTCGACGCATTCTCGGTATCGTTCCCTTTCTTCGAATCATTCGCAATCTACAGGGAGGTGTGTAGCCTTCTCTTTTTCACCTGTTTTACTTTTTTACGGGTCGTTCGTTTCCCATTTCGATTCTAAAGGTACTCAGTGTTAGCGAGAGGCTTTTAGTTTGTTCTGATATATTTGCTAGAAACGAATTCTACAAGTAAAGGAACTGTTGATTAAACTTGTTTTTAGTAAATATGAAGGTACGTTGATAGTTACGAAACAATTATCTTTACTCGAGTAACCTGTGAATAAAAGTCGTTTTTCTTTATTTAAGAACTAGAGAAGAAGAAAATTTACAATCGTTTTTAATAGTCGAACATAATTTTTGCCTAGTCGTGACCACTGTTCAAGCATGAAAATGCACACTTGCACAGTATACAAATTTATTAAAAACAAACAAATTCAGTAGTTTATAATAAAAGTGGCATCGAATTTGAATCATACATTCAGAAAATTAGTAACATTATTATTGTCCTAATTTATTGTCATTTCGCATCATTCTTTTCACTGCATGCAGTTATTCACACGAAATTGTATTTACTATTATAGTGTACTTAAATTTTGAATAATTTATTAAATACAAACCAGTTTAACGATGTGAAATTGATTTTTCTGAAATATACGATCAAGAAATCAAGTACATGTTCGTAACCGATAAACATTTTTAAATAAAAACGATATGATATGTTCTATCTATTTTAAGTACAAAAACATTTTTTAAATAAAGTTTTACAAGTTTCAAGAAATCAATTTTCAAAGATCACTCTTGTTTGTCTTCTTTATTGGCAACAAACTAAAATAAAGCAAGTTATTTAGTACGTGTAATGGATCGAAAATAATGTAACAGCGAAATATACTAAACCTGTTTGATGTAGTTCGGTAAAATGTCGGAAAGGAATTACAATAATTTTGTAAAACCTGATGATTAGAAAATTCAAGAAACAAGAAAAAATGAAACTGTTGTTTATTAAAACTGTTAAGGAAACAATATTTTCTCGAGTGTAGCAAACAATGATATATCGTTGTTCGGTACTAAATCTTTTGTCCTTTAATCTTTTCACTAATTTACGTTCCACTTACACGTGAATGCGTAAAATCCGCAATCCGACCATAACTCTTTCGAACGAATCGTCGTTTGCCCAAGCATCGCCAAGATTACATTACACATGCACACTAAACCAGTCTCCACATGATCCCACGTTCCTGTCACGTTCTTTACGCGTGTCTTTATTGTTTCCAAAAACCAACATCACTCTCCCTCTCTGCCGTCGTTCTCGTTCCCCTTTGTTCTCCGTGTTTTATCTCGCAGACATATCGACGGAGGGACACATCGAATAAAGGAAAGTTCCGCGAACGCCGGAGGATCTTTCTTCGATTCGGCTTTCTTCGTTCGGCGGATTTTTCTGACCTCTTTCAATCTTCTTCCGCGCCTCCTCCCCGGTCGCCTCCCAGCCCCCGGTTACAGATTTACGAGGGGCAAGTACGTACCTCGGAACTGTAATTCCAAAAAAGTTTTCTTCTTCGCGCGCTGAGTCGGTTTAGGGATGTGCCCAGGAAAAAAAAACGAGGACTCGGCACTTCGCGGGAATCCAATTCTTTAAATTATTTCCTGCCTGGAGAACCCTCCCGAGGACTCGGAGACGGAACGGCCCTCTCGCGAAGGCTTCTTCTTTATCAAGTTTAATCAAATACAGCGGAACTTGCGGGGCCAAACAACTTTGAATACAGTGCTGGATAAAAGAATAAGACACTCGACAGATTTCGTAATTTCGTATGTTCAAGTGTAGAAAACGTTCGCTTTGTACATTGCATGCAGGGTGTACCAGCTTTTCTCCGCGAAATTTTATCAACATATTCTACAAGTAGAAATTTGAAAAAATATTATATTAACATAAGTGTTCGAATGCTTCGTTAACTCTTTGATGCTTGACTTGGCTTGGTTTGGCTTGGCTCCGATCGCTCAGCTTGGCTTCGGTTGGCTCGGCTCCGCTCACTCGGCTTGCTTTGGCTTGGCTTGGCCTTGGCTTGGCCTTGGCTCGGCTCGGCTTGGCTCGGCTCTGCGTGGCTTGGCTTGACTCAGCTCGGCCTTGGCTCGGCCGTGGCTTGACTCGGCTCGGCTCGGCTCCGCTCTGCTTGGTTCGGTTTGACACGGCTTGGTTCGGTTTGACACGGCTTGGCTCGGCTCTGCCTAACTCGGCTTGGCTCGGCTCCACTCGGATTGCCTTGGCTTAGCTTCGTTCGTTCGTAATAATTGTAATAATTATGCTTGTTCGGCATAAGCGATATACAGGATGTTCCGCAATTATTTTAACAGCCGAAAATGAGGGGTAGCTGAGGTCATTTGAAGTAACTTTTTCCTTTGCGAAAATGCAATCTGCAGCTTTGTTTACGAGTTATTAACGGAAAACACTGACCAATAAGAGGTGACGGCGCGAAGTTCGAGAGCCCGCAGCACAAGGCTTTGACAGATGGTCGGAACGGACTCGAGCCGTGTTCGAAGTATTGAACAAATCACGAAGCGAGAACTTCCCGGATTTTTTTTACTACGTAACAGTAATATTTTTAAGAAAAACGCTGTTCACCTTTACTTTAGAACGTCTGAAGAATATTTACTAATTTTTCGGACCCGAAATAGTAAGTAATTTAACCGTGACGGCCGTTTTAATTTTCCAGTGTGCATGACACCTTGTGTGTAACATATGAAATTTCTAAGCAAGGTGTACAGTGAAGATTAACAAAGTACGTAAATGATATTTTAATTTAAATAATTCCGTGTCCGAACACAGTTCAACGAATGATTCGCAAAGATAATTTAATAAATAATAATCGTGTTAAAGGACGTAAGGGATATGTTTGTTAGAGAAATATGAAGAATATTATCAATAAGAAACTCGCCCATTTAGTTGTAAATCCACTTTATGCACGGAAATGTGTGCAGGATAGTGCATTGACTTCGTACGATGTATGATGAACTGCACAGCTGATCTGTATCCGACGGCGACGAACAGAAGGATATCTCCGGGCAGGTAATTTCAACGTTTACTTTCACTGCATTATCACTAAACACTGATCACTTATCAATAATATTTATGGACCAACTGTCCTGGGTTCGAAGTTCATATCGTTAAGAACACATACCGCGTTGACGAGATGAACCGCGGAAGACTAGCACGATGGCTGATAATGTTCGCGTTCGATGGGAAACAGTTGAAATTCACTCGTAGGAAAACGAAACACTGTCGGCCATCGTGCCAGTCTTCTGCAGTTCGACTAGACAACGCGGTGTATACGTGTCGTGAACAGTGAGAACCTCGAACGCGTCGCATAAAAAGATCGGCTCTTTTCAGAGCCATACATATTAACCCAGGAAAGTTCGTCCATAAATATTATTGATAAGTGATCAGTGTTTAGTGATAATGCAGTGAAAGTAAACGTTGAAACTGTCTGCCCGGAGACATCCTTCTGTTCGTCGCCGTCGGATACATGAAGTGGATTTTACAACTATATATATAAAAAAAAAATGTAGGTGAGTATCTTATTGATAATATTCTTCATATTTCTCCAACAAACATATCCCTTACGTCCTTTAACACGATTATTATTTATGAAATTAGCTTTGCGAATCATTCGTTGAACTGTGTCCGGACACGGAATTATTTACATTAAAATATCATTTACGTACTTTGTTAATCTTCACTGTACACCTTGCTTAAAAATTTCATATGTTGACCTTGACATAACCTTGATATGACCTTGAAATGACCTTGACATAACCTTGACATGACCTTGGCATAACCTTGATATGACCTTGACATGACCTTGACATAACCTTGATATGACCTTGACATAACCTTGATAAGACCTTGAAATGACCTCGACATGACCTTGAACTGACCTTGATATGTCAAGGTTATACCAAGTTTATGTCAAGGTTATTGACAATATTCTTCATATATCTGTAACAAACATATCCCTTACGTCCTTTAACATGATTATTATTTATTAAATTATCTTTGCGAATCATTCGTTGAACTATGTTCGGACACGGAATTATTTAAATAAAAATATCATTTACGTACTTCGTTAATCATTACTGTACACCTTGCTTAAAAATTTCAAATGTTACACACAAGGTGTCATGCACACTGGAAAATTAAAACGGCCGTCACGGTTAAATTACTTACTATTTCGGGTCCGAAAAATTAGTAAATATTCTTCAGACGTTCTAAAGTAAAGGTGAACAGCGTTTTTCTTAAAAATATCACTGTTACGTAGTAAAAAAATCCGGGAAGTTCTCGCTTCGTGATTTGTTCAATACTTCGAACACGGCTCGAGTCCGTCCCGACCATCTAACTATTGGTCAGTGTTTTCCGTTAATAACTCGTAAACAAAGCCGCAGATTGCATTTTCGCAAAGGAAAAAGTTACTTCAAATGACCTCAGCTACCCCTCATTTTCGGCTGTTAAAATAATCGTGGAACACCCTGTATATCGAGTATACGACATAATGACCAAATTAGTGGCATCAGCAACTAAACATTAGAGTTTATGGTATGCGAAATAGATAACGGCGAGGTGATAATACGCTGTGTCGACAAGATAAGTCCGTTATCATTTCGTATCTTTATCCTAGCTTCTTAGTAGAGCATTTAAAAGCCAATGCGTGCTTTTAATTATTTAAACCATAATTTGTTTACTCTAGTTTATGTTCATTAAATGTGAGAAATAAAAGACGGTGGAAGAATTTTAATAGCTTCTTTAATGGATGGCCGAATGAGAAGAAAAGCGTGCTGTTGGACATTTTAATTGGCTTTGTGCCTTATCAATTTTGAGAAATTTTTATTCGGCTATGAATGCTACGGAATTTCGCAGTTTGTTTGTTAAAGGCACCGAGGCTTTTATTTCGGGTTTATTTAGGCAGCGTGCAGTTATGTTACTGTTGAAGTGAACGAGGAGTTCTGGATTTAATTTAGTTGATTATCGACGAAGTAAAATTCATCATTATTTTCAGCATTAACAATTTCGAAAGATTGAAATAATTTAAGAGGTAATGGAATTATGTTACCATTGCTGGTTTGTACTTTTTAAATTACGTCGCACGTCCGTTTTATTTTAAGTATGATATTAAAACGATATTATTAATGTCGATAATAAAATAATTTAAGAGAGAGCGAAATTTTATTGGCGCCACTATTTTATTCTTTTTAAAGCATATGATATAATATAATGCAGATAATAAAATAACAAAAGGGAACGAAATTTTGTTCATACCTACTGTTTTGTACTTTTTCGAGCACATAGTTCGCTAATCTATTTTAACTATGAAATTAACATGATGCATTAACGTCGATAACAAATTAACTTAAGAGGGAACGAAATTTTATTGACACTGCTATTTTATACTTTATGAAGCATCTAGTAGTCATATTTTATTTTAAATGTGATACTATTAATATCGATAATAACATCATTTAAGAGAGAATGAAATTTTATTGACACTGCTGTTTTATACTTTATATTTATATACTTTATAAAGCATATAGTAGTTATATTTTATTTTAAATGTGATATTATTAACGTCGATAATAAAATCATTTAGGAGAGAACGAAATTTTATTGACACTGCTGTTTTATACTTTATGAAGCATGTACTAGTTATATTTTATTTTGAATATGATATTATTAACGTTGATAATAAAATCATTTAGAAGAGAATGAAATTTTATTGGCAATTTTATTAACGTTTTGTTCCTTTTAGAGCATGTAGTAGACCATTCTATTTGACATATTAAATTAATATGGTATAGTAGCTTTGGTATAATACTTGAGGAAAATGTTTAAGAATATACGAGAACTGACCGACATCAGAAAGAACGTACTCTATATTTTCTGTTCCACTCTTACAATATCAAAGCGGAATGGACAGAATAAGAGAAGAAATAGAGAAGTCTGGAAACGGAAGCGTTTAAACTTTGAACTGGAAAAGAAAAGTAAGAGTCAGTGTTTGACCCAGTGAAAGGCGAACAAGACGGATAAAAGGAATAAGGCGAACATTTTTATGGGTCATTAACATATATTTTCAACTATCGACGTAAGGACTAGCACGCCGATGATCAAATACAAGAGAAGGTAGAATGGAAGAAGGAAACTTGAAGAAATGGTAGAATATGTCTTTCTCAGTGAAGTAAAACTAAATGAAAGAACTCGTTTTAATATAGAATAAATATGAAGACTGAAACGGGAGAAGAACATAATGGATGAAACAGTACTCCTCTTTCAGCAGTAACAGGATAATGCTTTATGTAACAAAATATAGTAATAATATGGAAAGGAAACGGAAAATGTTAAATTGAATATGCCATTGCTTAACGCGTTCGCTGCTGGCGAAGTTATAGTTATATTTATCTTATGTTTATCGTATAGTTATATTTATCTTACTTACCGTATTGAAGACACCGTATCCGCTTATAAAATATGATCAAAATGTCGTCAAATAGAAGCTATAAATTTTCTAAATATCATGCTATGCGTCATAATTTTGAATAATTATATTCACAAAATTCATTCGATACTCTTTACGTGAAATACAAAATCGTGATCGTCACACATGCAGGACGCTGCTAGCGAACATGCTAAAACGATTTGATCATTTGTATGTGCTTCGTGAAATTGTCGCGGTCATATGTTCATTGAAGCAGAATGAATTCCAAAAGTATTAATAGTGAAATGGAAATTTATACGATTTTTTTGAATTACTAAACATAAGAAATTTCATTCTATCCGTCGCTTGTAGGTAGAATCATTTTTTAACCATTCTTTACTATCATACATGTTTTCACTATCAAATTATTGGTTTTTTTTTACGAAATATAATTGTTATAGAATGAACAAATTGTGACGTAGTATAACATATTATATCATGATCTTCAAACGTGCTGACACTTTCATTGTTTTAACACTTTAATTTGCAATTTATTAACACTTCACAAATGTTAAAAACACATTTAAGTAAGGACACCAATTGTTCGTTTATGACCCAAAATGTTGTGTTGAAGTTAATAAATACTATTTTGAGAATCTGCTAAAACTACTCTTACCACTTTTCACAGTGTAAATTCTCGAAATTAAACAATGGCACCTTTAATATTTAATATTTCTTAACTAGCACAATTGCCCCTTCAAACCAATAATAATATAATAATATAATAATATAATAATATAATAATATAATAATATAGTAATATAATATATATTAAGTAACTTTTTCCTTAGCGAAAGTGCAATCCGCGGCTTTGTTTACGCGTTATTAACGAAAAACAGTGACCAATGAGAGGCGCGATCAGCTGGCGCGAGACGATCGAGCCAATGTGCGGAACTGGGCTTTGTGCGCTCTTTCGTTGGACAGCCTCGCGCCAGCCGAGCTTGTCTCTTATTGGTCAGTGTTTTTCGTTAATAACTTGTAAACTAAGCCGCGGATTGCATTTTCGCTAAGAAAAATGTTATTTCAAATGACCTCAGGAACGCCCAATTTCCGGATTGCAAGACATTTTTGCGACACCCTGTATATTATGTTTGCATTTCATATTGTATTATATTTTATAATATTATTACTATGTGACATTTGTATAATACATGTTCATTATATTATATTTTGTAATATTATTACTATGTGATTACTATATACTATATGATACATGTTTATTATATTATATTTTGTAATATTATTACGATATGACAGAATTGTTACAGATAATAAATATAATATATTTAATCAACACTTTCACGTATTTTGACGTCACAATTTTTCGACGATCCTTGAAAATCAATGTGTATCAAGCTCTCTTAAATGAACGAAGTGTAAGAACATTACAAAAATAAATGTTATAGTAAATGCAACGTCGACGAACAAAATGACCAATTTCACATTATACAATCGTTACAGTGTTAATAACCTCGATCATACATTTCAGCCGTTACTATGAAGACAGTGATCACAAGAAACTGTGACAGCGAACTAGAAAAAAACGAAAATCAAATCATCAGCAGCTGTATCTGAGACATAGTTTTCCAAGCAAGACGAAGAATAGAGCGTAGGTCAGTACTCGATGCAGCAGAGCAGGAAGAAAAACCAGGAAAGAGTGATGAACAGGATGGAGCTCGTAAAATTGTCGGAGTTGAAGACAAAACGCGCGCCGGCGTGAACGGAAAGTGGGAAACTAAGGCGAGCGAGGAGAACTGGACGAACGAGAGAAATAGGGGGCGGCAAGGAATTAAGGCGCGAGGATGAGGTCTGGGCGCAGATAAATGCGGTAATCTAAGTTTTTCCATCTTGCGGGACAGCGAATGGTGGTACGGTGACCTCCGACAACGGGGCCGCTGTTTGAAAGGACCTGTCCTGAATCTCCTGGCGCACAGCTGCGTATGTGGAACGGAAATCGTTGCAGGTTCCTGTTACCACTGCCACGGAATAGAGAAACAGGACTCACGGCCCGGAGAATTAAACAGATTTCGAGTAACTTAGCGGGACTTGTTTGCATGCAACGGGACATACGGTTGAAAATTAATTTTCGCACGGCGCTCTGGGAACCGTTCAACAGACATCAGAGACGCTTTACGTACACGCGATACTTGAGCTTTCGAAATTGCAATTACAAAAATAACAGTTTTCGAGGGAGATTGATAGGGGAGACAAGCTGTACAAGAGGGACACTTCTGTTTCGAACAAAAACTAAATTGAAGAATCATTAGAAGTATCCTCAGCCTGACAATACATGCGGGGGAGATTGGAGTATAGTGAGCCTTAGAGTTATTTATTTATAAAATTAAAATTTATGTGATAAAAATACTGAATTGATTCATGGGTACAATGATAATCATATTCGTTAAATTATAAAAAAATCTTTCTAAATAATGAATTATTTATACTTGAATGCTTAGTTGAAATAGTAAATTAATTTTCTTGTACCAAAAAAATGTTCTATATCTTCCTACGAACTGTAGGAAGTATAACTATATGGAACTATACTGGACTAACTTTTCCCCGGTCTCCCCTACATCTCCCCACATTTAAAAAGTTAATGATATTGAAAGGATCGTTGATATTTTTGAATGGACAGTGTATAATAAAACACAAAACAGTATTGGCATAACTTCTTGAATTATTATAATATAACTTAAACACAAAGATATATTATAACTAGGCCGCAGATTTTTATGCAAAACAAAAATTGCCTGCAGTTTGCAAAATACGAAAGCTGCGTAGATATTTCTTACATTCTTTAATTATTTATTCCATTCTTTAATATTAAGTCGTAAATAATGCAATAGTATTCTTATATTCTTTAAATGTTTTCATTGTTCTCATATTTTCATATTTTTTTCATTGTTTTCATAGCATCTATGAAGGTAAGTAGTATAAGTATAGAGAAGAAAATATATTAAAAGTGCTAATAAAACACAATGTACTAAACTGTAATTTTTTGATCTATTTAAAAGTAGAAGCAGAGATTTTTCGAAGAAAGAGTAAAAAACTGTGAATATTAATTTAGAGAGTATCTTTGCTTAGAATAATATTCCTGAGAAGGAGTAACTGAAGTAACCGGGCGCGCGGTGGCAGATAAAATGCTTACGGCCGAGTTGTATTAGTCTTTCTGCAGTCCACAGTTAACGTTTAATAATGCACGTTAATTCTTTTCTGCTGCGTTACGACTAAGCACCGGAGCCGTTTCCTTTGTTGCTAAATAGCTTTATCTTACGAGCTTTCTACTGTGTGTGTGTGTGCAGCATATTTATTCTCACGCTCTACTGTTCTCCAGGAATTTGATACTTGTACTTGTTTACTTTTTCCGGAAGGTTTACTTTCTTTCAGGATTTTCGTAATACGGATGATACGATTGTATAATTCCCTATGGAATTGTTTACTACTACTGCATTACATGCTACGTTTGCATTATAAAATGCGTTCAGACGATACTGATGAGTAGCATTGCCAAAATGCAATAATTCCAGTATATGTAAATATTCAGAATCTCGAAAACAGTTGCATCAACCAATTAACTGCCACGATCGTCATTTAGAGATTTTGCGCGAAGAATTTATCAGGTGCGTTTGGCAATTTAATGTCATTTTATATATATGTATATATCAGTCAATATCGTTTATAACAGACGGTGTGTATTTTGTGTTTCGTTTCTTTTCAACAAGTGAACAAATTTAGAAATCATCTGTAAGTTAAACACAAAAAAATTATCATATTTGAAGCATGATATTTTTGGTTTAGTTTTTATATTATAATTAAATACCATACATAAATATGTAATTTAGAGGTTATAGTAACTATGTATTACTCAGTCTCTCTTTTGTTTTTCATACGATAAAAAAATTTTTTCTTCTTTTTTTTATTCATACAATCTGCTACAATCCCCATTTGAGACTTTTTAAAAAATATAAAATATTTTAACAACAGAACATAATTTGTATATAATTATATCGTTACACAACATTTTGTGCATATACGTAACTTTTCCCGTCAAAAATTAAAAAAATATTTGGCAGTTAATAGGTTAACTGTATATTCTTCAAAGGAATTATATTTTGTATGTTATTTTACACTGACCAACAAAAAATAGTAATATAAATAATGGTACAATAAAAGTAATAAAAAGAAATGTCGATTTCACGCATTTATGATAAAAATCATGAGATATAATACCAAAATTTAAGTACATTAGAAAAATGTAAGAACATTGCTATCTTCTCCTCAAATTATTATAATCATTAGAAGAATGAAATACGCGTGTTGCGATCACGATGAAGTAATAATCATTTGGATTCCCACACACCAAGGAATAAAAGAAAATGAGTTAGCCAAAAGAAGTAACAAAAAATGGAACAACCGAAACCATCGTAATAATCTCAGTTTTCATTTACGGAAAAGAAAAATGGAACCAAATACGGATTGCAACCGACAGGATCAAAATACAGGATATAGTACAAAATTACCAAATACAGTAAATTCTCTCCAGTTGTCTCTCTCAGCTTATAAACAAAAATGGACAATTTGAGAAGGTTGTTGACAATCGGTAATTATAAAAACGAGCTACGAGATTTGAATAATCGTATCTCTTCTTCCGAAATTGTCCATTTTTGTGCGCAATCTGAGCGTGAATGGGGGAGAAATTACTGTAATACCAAATTGGCCATTCCAGACTCACAGATGAGTACCTTCTATCCAAAACAGGACCACCTTACTATAACATCTGAAACCAACAAATATTCTTCCAACACCTGTTATATGAGTGTGGAAAATACCAGAACCAAAGAAATAAGTACAGATTGAACCCAAATACCGCTTTGACTTCTCCGAAGCATCAAAATAATACTATCAGCTACCTAAAAATACTCAACTCATTTCACAAAATATAAAGTGAAAACCCAAGATACCACTAATTACCTCGAAATCGATGCGTCTCTAAGCCTTATTAAAAGAAATACGTCTTTATTTAATTTTCTATTCTTAGAATTTTGAGAGAAAATTTGTATTTCGCCCAAGAATCTGCAGCTAAAGGTACAGCTAAAATATTGACGGAAGATGCAAAATTAATGTTGTGGTGGGAAAAAGTTAGAAAATTGAATAAAAATATGAAATAATGTGTTAAAGATTGTTACATCGTTGTGATGTAATGAAATTTTAATAATATGCGTGCGAAATAATTTATTTCTTCAATTGTAACATCATAACCGTTTATACATTTTGCTGAAACGTTTCATCGGAGTGCAGTTCTGTGTCCGCCATGACAGTCGCCGGCGAGCTGCTGGATCTGCGGAAAACCTTCGAACAGTACTCCTGGGAGCGCGGGGAAACAAGCAAATTGTCGGTTTCAAATCGAATGTTCTTTCATCGTGGAAGTGTTACTTCAAACTGAAGGAATCAGAATTTTCTGCAACTTTTATTTATCTCACTCTTCTATTTTATCAAAACGGAATTGCAAAGTATGCATTGAATTTTAAATTTGATTTTTCGCGACCTGAATTCTTGGTCTGTACCGGGATCTTGTTATGAGAAGAAATTATACTTGTAGCTTTAATTTCAAACAGTTCTTATATGTACAGTTAACAATGATCTTTGAACGGATTTCACATTTCATTTATTAGATGAATAAACTGTCAGCGTACACTTCATTATGCATAATGAATGTAATAAAACGCATTTAATACGCAGTTTGAATGGTAAACAGTTTATTAATTTGGATAATAAACAATGTGTTTGATTTAATAAGAAGCCGTAATTTAAATTTAATTATAAGCAGTAAATTAAATTTAATAACAAGCAGTAAATTAAATTTAATAACAAGCAGTAAATTTAATTTAATAATGAGCAGTAAATTAAATTTAATAATGAGCTGTATATTGCATTGCACAGTAAACTGTATATTAGTAATGAACAATGTATTAAATTCAGTAATAAGCAGAATATTAAATTTAATAATAAGCAATATATCAAATATAATATAATAAGCAGAATATTAAATGTAGTAATGTGTAATACATTCAATTTGATAACAAGCATTATATAATAAGCAGTACATCAAATGTAATAATATTTTGAATAATTGAATCAATAAAAATATTTTGAAATGTGAAAAATGTATTCATCTATATATATATTAATTATATTATTATATATGAGCCGTTTATTTTGAAAGTGACGTAAGTCACTTTTTAAAAAAAATCGTGTTAATGGTAACACTAATTACAATTGAACGGTATCTTTTCATTTTTTTTAAATTTGCAATCAATAAGTTGAGAACTATTGAGATTTGTTCGAGAGAAGTTTTGCTAATTAACGGTATAACAAACATGTTTATTTTGTAAGTGGCGTAAGTCGCTGTACTCAGGAAATTAATTGCGGGGCTTAGTGTAAAAGAAATAGAAACGTGTGATAAGTGTGTGTGTAGTATTGTTTTGAATTATTTTCAGTATTTCTAAAAAAGTTGTGATCACTGGACTTATTTCTATAAGTGCGAAAGAATACAGACCAAAACGAAGTTAACTTATGCCACTTTCAAAATAAACGGCTCATATATAGGGAGAGATGAATACATATGCTGCTTATTATCAAATTTAATGTACTGCATATTATTAAATTTAATATTTTACTTATTATTACATTACATTACACAATCATAAATTTAATACATTGATTATTATTACATTTCATGTACTGCTTATTATAATACTTGTTATCAAATTGAATGTATTACATATTACTACATTTAATATATATTAAATTTAATAATAAGCAGAAAATTAAATGTAGTAATATGTATATATATATATATATATATATATATATATATATTATTATAAATGTATTTATCTATAATTAATACTCTATTCTCTATAAGTTAAAGTAAATATTTCGGAATGTTTTTTTTTAAGTAAAGAACGGTGTTTTATTGTGTGCAATTAATGAGTTCGCTACCTAATACAAACAAATGCACACTAATTTGTAGAACTACAGAAACTACAGAATTTTCACATCTGCCTTTATACTTTAAAATATATTCACACAAGATGTTTCCCAAAATACTCAGTAAGTATACAACTTACATTTCGCTATGTTTGCTATATAGTTCATATTTTCTTCAATTTTGTTTTCACCTTACATCACGAGTTTCGCGTCGCAGCGTCGAAAACGTATTAAGGCAACCCGGTTTTAATTACCGAGAACACCTTTGCCAGCCACAAATAAATTCTAAGCGCTATTGCGTTTCGCAGGATGTGAATTCTCAGCAGAGGTGGACTGTTCCCTGGGTTCGGTCGACAAAGACCGAACAGAATCCCCAGAAAAAGAGCAACCACGGAAAATTCTGAATCTTGAAAACAGCGCCAAAACCACTTCTGCGAAACGAAAACAAAAAACCACCTCTTTACGACTGTCCATAGTTCACACGCGTTCTTTGATAATGTAAAGCGACCTGCATCGTGCATCCATCCTCTCGCAACCCATTACTGGGATGCGGAAATTAATGCAGACGGAAACAAAAATATCGCGTTGCATCTCGGAGACTATGTTTAAAAACAACGATCACTGGGTACACAGAAAATTGGAAACAATGATTACTTATTGTATTCTTTATACTAGGCGTTAGTTCAAATTTGTTTAGTTATCATTTTGGAAATATAATCTGATTCTATTTGGCCGGTAATATTTTTTCATTCAACTACATGTAAATGACTAAATAACAACATTTACATTTATGCAGCACATATTTTCTAGACGGAAAATAGTATACATTCGTAACAAAAATGAATGCAAAAAATATTTAAGACTCAAATCTTCAGAATTTAAGTATATTGTTATTTTATTTTCGGTTCATAGAAATTTATTTACTTATTTAATAATGCTTTAAACAAGATGATTTATTCAGCGAACGCAAGATTGTTACATGTATATACATTCGATATTACTTATTATTAGTTTCTAAATTCTCTTACAGAACCTTCTTTAAAGAAATTATAAATTATTTTTAGTCCATAAGACATTTTTGAATTGTTACAAGCAACTATTTATGAACGAATTTATAATATATACGCGTATCATAATAAAATATATTGCATAATTTATGGATGTCGGTTAACTCTTTGATCAAAATTGGGCACGTTACTAAAAAGGAGACTATGTTTTCCATGCTTGATAAACCTGAATACATAAATTAAATGCATTCTACATCAAGGACGAGCACTTTTTATCTAAAAAAATGTGATGTTATTGAATACTTTTGAAATTAAGATTTAAACTAGTAGTATGTAAACTTTATTTATGACGAACACAAATATCTTATTTAGGTGGACCTAAATGGAATTATGCATGTTTACACATGGACATGTAGTCTGTTTCATAACAAATTCGTGGACCTAAATATGAATGTTGGTGTGCCAGAAGAAAATGAGAATCGTTTCAATCGCACACCTAAGATAACCTTTCCATCTTATGCTCGATCAGAATTCAATCCAAATGATACCAATATAGAATCCATTCCATGGAAGACCTGTTAAATATATCTATTAATTTAATGTCATTTTCAGCCACAACGTGAAATCTTGTTCTGATGTGTCTTTTTCATAATCAAAGAGGTTATGCATCGCAATTTTTAAATCTTATAATACTTTAAACATCAGAGTAGATCCACCTCTTTTTCCTTTTTCAGACAATGTATTAAATCCACTCATAAGTTCGTGCGATTTTAATTTCGATTTAAATTTCCCACATAGTAATTACCTAACAGTTATGTCTCATACTTCATGTTTCTGAGAGATCAGTTCTTTGAAAACTATGTATTATCAAGTTAACAAGTACGAACATTGACGAAACCTTTCGTTGCTTTCCATACATATTCTTTCATGTTTCAAGATACGTACATTTTTTTTCCGTTACATTTTATCGACGTTTACTGCAATAATAAATCTTGTTCTCCGTAAACCGCCCGATCGACGGTGTTGATCGATGTGCAGACTAGAATATTTTCCTTTGATGTAGAAAAATAAAATAGAACGGAGTTTCTTTTATAACAGAACTACGGATCGTACGAACCTAAATCTTGTTTAAAAAATAATGTAAGAAGAATGTAAAAAGACGTAACTTCGTGAAATTTTTATTTCACTAAAAATCATTCTTTCGTTTTCAGAGCTACGTATTATCATTCCTTTTGCATTTTTTTAAAACAAGATGTAAGTTCATACGACGCGCGCGTAGTTGCAATATGAAGAGAACTACGTTTAATTTTTTTGTCTAAACCGAAATAAAAAAAAATGCTGGACTGCACGCTGATCAACATCGTCGATCAGCCGGTGTAATGTAATGTGACGAAACAAAACTTGATGTGTCTTGAAATGTGTAAGAATGTGTATGGTAAGTGACGAAAAGTTCCATCAATGTTTTAACAAAATAGCCGAAAATTGTCCTTGTTTTAACGGTTTACTTGAGACTCGTTCCTTAAGAGGTAACGTGCTGTATCTTATTCACGTTATTCCGTAACGCTTTAAAAGCGCGAATATTCACAGTCTACTCGTTACGATAAATTACTGTAGGAGTAGAGAAGTGGAAAAGCGCAATGCAATTTCTGTAGAAGCGATTGTCGCGTCGGTAGCGCCGAGTCCATCGGTTCTTCGTTGAACGACGCGAGGGGCTTGCATTCGCGACTGCAGTGTCTCCTTAACAACGTCTCGCGGGCTGCTCGCCCGTAGAATTGCATTTTGTCGTTTAGCGCAAACGCTCGTAAAAACGCGTGCTTTTTTACGGTCGGGCCACCGTAACCTCTCGACTTTCCAGCCGGCAACCCGTTCGTCTTTCATCCCTCGTTTGCTTCGCGCACTTCCGCCACCCTCCGTCACCCTCCGCCACCCTCGGCACTCGCCATCCGACGACACTCACATTTATCCACGGTGTAGACACCGGCGACAGTCCATAACGCGGCAGGAATCTTGGCAGACGCGTCGGCAGCGCACGCGAAACCGGATCAACAATATCACCGAGTCGAGAGTCAGTCGACCGAGTGACAGCCGAGCTCGCGAACAGGAATATTGCGCGCCGGATCGGGGATCAACTGTTCTTCCCCTGGCCCGAAGGAAATTGGTGTTTTAAACTGGGGATCAGACCCTCCTTGGATCGGAAAATTGCATAATAGAATCAAGCGACGGTTATCGATGAACTGCATCGGGTGGCTCTCGCGAAACGCTGCTAGTTAAGCTAGTGAAGCCAGTTACTGCGCCTTTAGTTTATTTTCTATCAGTATTATATTGTTACGGGAATGATAATTACGCTTTTTAATCACCATTTAATTTTTACTAAATACTTTTTACTTAAATGTCCGCTTACTAACTCGATTCAACTCGGTTAAACAATGCGCCACGCCGCCAATCGGAGAAGACAAAATACATTGTCGCTTGCATTTACGGTTAACTCATGTATGAGGTAAATAGACACTTATTTGTCAGATTGATTTTTGTATTCAACCTACACGAGCCGCGGAAAATACAGTGACGAGTAAATGGGTCCACGTACCTTTTAAAACGGTATAAATAATTTTAGAAAAGTTCTGAAAGATACTTCTCCTTTTTTTAATTTTGCTATTACTTGGAATAAAAAAAATGTGAAAAAGCACTCGTCCTCTACTTTTTTTATCTGGACCTTTTTATCTGGATGAAAATTTAAAAAATGCATTTGGTGCTTGTCAGTAACTTATAAACATGCTGAAAATTTCATTACATATTAACATTGTACATTAACAAGTATATTATATATTATTTTATCATTATTGCACAATAGAATGTAAAGTCTATAAAACGTTTATATCAATTGGAAACAATTCTTCAATGCCAATCCTCGACGTATTGAACTTAAATCAATACAATTGCTTTATTCATCAAACAGTGCCTTTATCATAATTTGTTAATTGATAGCGATAATATTTTCAATTCACGATTGTGTTTATCCATATTCATGAAGAGACATTTGAAATCCTTACGCATAATTCTGTATAATGTATCAGCAGAGATTGCAGGAAACGGTGTTGCATAATTAATATCGTAGTAGGATTCAGAGGGGCTCGATTCTACATGGAAAGATAAGTTCAATGTGTAGAATAACTCTTTTTTTATGCGAGCTTTGGATTTCGATAAAATCCGGACCGAAGATACGCCATGCACGCGCGCATTCGAATATAAATAGTTGATGCTATCTGACTTTTGTCCGTTATTTCCATATTTGTAGTAAACATTGATTACGATACAGAATTATACCAGCGATTTAACGATCTCACTATCTTCCAATTATCAATTGATATCGAATTGTTACGGAAAATAATAATTCCGTGCCACTGATAACGTTCATGTTCGTGAACGTTAACTAAAGTCGAAATTATTGATAATGGATGCTCAAACTAAATCGCGAGTAAAGTTGCAATAAGTCGACTTAATAGAGAAATAAATTAATAATGATTATATCATATTTGCTAATTTTACAATTGCTAAAAAAAATACAACGAAGGGAAATTAATTAATTTTTATGTGCAATGTTTATTGAACCATGTTCAATAAACGATCATATAAATAAATTGAACAAGACGAACATTTGTACTATAAGTTAAAATCTATCTACCATTTGTACTTAAACACGAAAATTGAAATCATAAAAAAGTTCACTAATTAAATTACTATATAATTTAATTTCCCATCATTTATCGGAATATCTAAAAAATGCAATAATTGTCGTATCGTTGCCTCACATCGTTTTAATCAGATTACATGCTCTATATTTATTAATTAAAATTCAAGCTGTTCGTTTGAAAAACTCACTTTTCTCGTGAAATATTTCGAAACATTCTCTTTGTGGAATTATTCTCTCTCATTCTTTGTAAAGTAAAATATTGCAGTATCGATGTGTTGGATATATTGTAAAATTCCATTTAAAATTGTTAGAAGATTCCGGTACGTTTTATACAAAATTTTCAATCGTAGGTTAAATTGTTATGTAAAAGTAGCAGACAGGTATTCAATTTTTAAATTCTAATTTTCACTTTAAATCTAATGCAATCAATAGAATTCTTATTACGGATCAAAATAAATCTGTGGTTGTCCATGAAGTTATTCGCCATTTACCTTCCTACAGTCACGAATTCGTCCAATATTTGTCAGAATACAAAAATATCTGTTCTGTCACCGAGTTTCTCCAAAATTCACATATTGAAATAGTTTGACTAATCCAGTGCAGTACATCCGATGAACATAATCCCACTTATGAATATGCAATGTTTCATTAATAATTTTAATCTCTATGAACTAAAAGTTAGTTCACCCAATACTTAGAATATTGATTTCAAAATATTGTATACAATACAAATTTTTGGACATGTTTTGAGTGTTCACTAAACGGGAACTTTAAGGAGTTTCATAAAAATAAAAGTTACAATGTTATAATTGCGAAAAATGTATACATTATTAATCGTGAGTAATAAATTGTTAAAAATAGTAGTGTAAATAAATTGTTGATCACATGTTCGGGTTCTGTTAAAATCTCGAGGTTTCACGAAGCACGTGAAACTGAAAGTGCAAATTGAAACATCTCTAAAAACATTTGAAAATGGTTTTCGTAACTGAATCTACAGTCATATCTGAATCAATTGATTCTTCATTTTAATAAGCTTTGAGTAAAAGGTGTACAACCAATTTTACAATAATGTAAGATACAGAATGAGGATTTTACCTTTGTCTTTCATTTCTGTTCCACGAAACAAAAAAAAGAGCATTACCTTTTAGGAGGCCGTTGTAAAAAGGATGCTTCTCAATTTTAAAATCTGTAGAAAATTCAGTCACGAATAAATTTCTCTAATATTCTTACTTATTTTTTTATAGGTTAGTTTAATGTATATTGAGTATGGAGTCATTAGCGATCACGTGTTTTACAGAATCAACATGGATGACGTAAAAATACTTTAATATAAATTCAGAGACAATTAAATATTTTACAACTTCGAGACGAAACATCCCTTCAGTTTCCCACTTGCTGCATCATGCAAAAACATCCAAGAAGAAAATGAACGATGTAATACGAGAGCAGAGGCCAAAACATTAAAATGAATGCAGGATCATTGTCCCATTTGTCCCACAATTTTTTCTTACAAAATTAGAACAGCTTAATTATCAAACATTTTTTAAACATCAGAAATTGAGTATTTAAGTACTTGTTGAAGCCATTCCAATCAATTAATTAAATATGTGTAAATATTTATACACAATTTTTTGTAATTGTTTATAGGTTATTTTACATTGTTTTTAAGTATTTTTAAGTATTTTCGATATTGTATCTATGAAAATGACATAGCATTAGCATCAAACAAACCGTATCCTTTTACAGGAAGTCATTCAAATGTTAAAATTCAATTATACGTTATGATAACACTGATGAAACGTCTAAGTAAATTCAGTATTGTCATTTATATTGAATCATAGTTGAGTAAGTCAGATTTTCGAAAATCTTGACTTATGTCTTAAAATGTAATCTATATATGGCAAAATGTTAAAAAGACAAGTGAAATAAATTATACGAAGTAATTATTTATATAATAATATAAATTAAGTTAACTCTAATCTACCTTAACAACAAATGTTGTCAGTAAACAATACACATGTTAATAAACAATAATACTCCTCGTTTCTCACAATCTGGAAAGTGATTGACGCCATTATGATTCTAATTCTAAGTCATACATATGTTGTTTCATAAGATTGACGATACTGAATTACTCAAACGTTTCACCAGTATTATCAGAATACATAATTGAATTCGTAAATTCATTCAATCATTTCCTGTAACCATGTCCTTACAATTTCAATAATTTCAAAGGACAGGTATGCAACTGGTTACTCCACTCAGAACTAGACGACAGGTTCGGTGTTAAGTCACAGAAAAAGTTAGAACGAAATAAATTTCTGACGAACGAGCAAAAAATAGAATTTTCCTGTACGATCAAATGTTATCTGGTTAGTTTACGATAAAGAATACGGAATAACAATCGGTGGAAACTGCGCCGTAGAACAGTCACGGGGACTTACATCGTCGGGAAGAAGCCCCGTTTTAACTCCCGACTCCGAAACGTACTTAGCACCGAGCACAGAATCAGAGAATTACACGGACACAACTCTGTGCTTGCTTGCATAGCACGACCTTACTACGTTCAATCGAGCGAGCAAGGAATTATATAAATCTGTCTTTCACGGTGAATAGAACAGGAGCTTTTCTTCCGAAAATATTCGACTCCGGTCATCCTCGCCGAAAGAGGATTATTTCATCCGAAGATGCCAGCAACTTCTCATTAAAGCCAGAAAATAGGTACCATTTTGTGACTAAAGTACCTTGAAAGCATAATGACTGGGATTTAGATTTAATATGCATCTGACGCATAGAAATCTGTGAAATGCGTAAGATGAGAAATATTATGAATAAAGTAAACTGTGAGTTTTATGCATTTATAAATACTATTGAATTATTTTCTACCTGTTAGACCTATTAACAAAGAAAACTGACCTTTATTTTACTTTAATTTATTGCCAATGTGACGGTCAAACAAAAAGTTTTGGAAATTTTTTTCTTGAAGGCTGTAGAACGTTATTAGAAGATATTTCTGTTGGGATTTTATTTCAGAATTTTATTTTATTTAAGTATAATTCTAAACACGAACAAGGATGTGACGCACTACGAGGCACAAAATCAATGAGAACGAAAACGAGAGTTTCGTGTGCTCCCCCTATATTCATAAAGAACACTTGAACACACATCGATACAACTATTTCCAACAGTTTCCCTGATCAAATTAATTTTTCTTGGAAAACGCTCATAATATTTTCATTTAAAAATTAGTTAGTTACGAAATTGTAGTTGTTATCTTGAATAATTTAGAAAAACCAGTTTCATGTCGGTAAACTTGTTTGTATTTAAGAATATGTTACCCCCATCAAAAATTTTATTCGAACTACTAAATAAATATTTCCGAACAATAAGTATTTTAAATTAAATGTACGCAATACGGTGGTATTGATTGGAAGCACTTTGTCAAATACATTTCTACTATTTTATCTCCTTGAATTCTCTCTAAGCACATCAAGCCGAGGTAAGATGAAAAAGGAATGAAATTGCTTATTTTTCACACTGAAAACCGGCGGATCGGCGGTTACTTCAAGTAGGACAGCGATTTCAAGATATGAGAGTGTCTTTCGCGAACTGGAACAGGAACCTACATCGCTAGATCAAAAGACAAACCTTCCATCGAAAATCTAACATCCGATTCTCGACGAACAAACATTCTGAAATAAAATTTCATTTAATAAAAATCAACGGGATGATATAATAAAATATCTATCTTGAAATCACCTCCGTGGAATCCATATTTTTAAACCTTTCTGTTAGTGTATTAAAAGTAAAATTATTCTTCCAATCCATAATATCGCCACCAATCTGCTGTTAATTACGGTACTGTGAAAATACACAATTTTTATTTCACGAAATTTTTATCAATACAGTTCTTACATAAAATTCTATTCAAATGGAGCAGTCATTTCCAACGTTATATTGTTTTTTATATTTGGTTTAATTTGATACCACTTTGCGAATTTATTAATTCATTTAATTTAAATTAACTTATTAATTTATTAATTCATTTTTGTACAAAAATTTCTTCTACTTCGTGAAATTTTTAACAAACTGCTCAATTTCTGTGGATTGATAAAAATGAAGATTTACAAAATTATGAACTGAAAAAATAGATTTGTGATTTGACTCTATACATTCGGAGAATTTTCTCGGATCACTTGCCAGCAATTCTAACAATGTTACATTTTTCAGTATATAATATCGCAATTTTAATTCTAAACATTTGAATAAATTTTCATTTTTATCAATGCATAGGAATCCAGCAGCCTGTTAAAATTGTCATCAAATAGAACGATTTTCCGTTAATAAAACTTGAATTGTGTCGATTTATTTCACGTTGGATGTGCAGCGGAATTGCTACCGATGCAAGAGCCTTCATCGCTGCGAGTAACCTCACATCCCAAACCCGAATTCGCATTAAACGAACTAACCAAACAGAAACACAACTCCAATCTCGAGAGAAACGCAATCCCACGGGAAAGATCGTCAATTACCACAACGGAGGCAGATTTTAAGGTACCATAGGGTCTCCTCCAGGAATTCGATCCTAAATCTCGCAAGCAAAATGGCCGTGGTACATCCAGTTCCAGTCATGTTGCGGTGCGGACTATAAGTTTGCCTGTAACCAGCAGCGGAAATCACCAGAACAGTTTACACGCGAATTGCTCTGCAGATCCTTGTCTCTTACGTTACATTGTCTGTATACAGGTCACATACGAGCGATATGCATTATCTCCGTGGACACAGTCTATTGAATCAAAACTGAAACGCAGGTGGACGCCATCGGAAGTGAAACTGGGTCCGAAACAAACGAGTGCGAATAAAGGACAATCCTTTCCATTTCTTTTTCCGACACAAATTTTCGATATTTTCATCAAAATTTAATTTTCGTTATTTTTCTCGAATATTGTTTTCGTTAATTGAAATGTATTTCAGTGAAACTGATATACAGTTTATTTGTCGAGAGCAAATGTGTGAAGCATTTTTGGAACTTCGTGTCTTTGGTCAATTCTTTGCTGTATGACCTGAATTTCTTTTTTTAGATGACAGAGAGACTGGTCTACTAGACCATGACTGAAATGCGTTTTTATAATTTTGCTATTATTTGGAGTCCACTCATTTTTCAATTTCTTTATCTGAGTTTATAATAAAAATTTTTAAAATCTCGGTAACTTATCTGCATGATGAAAATTTCATCAAAATCAGATGGCCTTGATATGAGCTGTACACAATTAAGTTTTTTAATTTTTTTTGTCATTCCGAATAAAAACAGAATTTAAAGAAAGCATTTTAGTCATTGTTTAATAAACTAATCCTTTTGTTACATAATAAAAATTGAAGTGATCTTAAGTACATGGCCGTCGCTATATAACTTTTATTAATTGAAGTCAAAAATGAATTTTGCAAACAAATTTTTATTTTATTTTGTATTTTCATATTAATTATTATATCCTCTCTTATAATAGCCTTAAAATTATGAGTGTGAATAAAGGACAATCCTTTCCATTTCTTTCCCCGACACAAATTTTCGATATTTTCATCAAAATTTAATTTTCGTTATTTTTATCGAATATTGTTTTCGTTAATTGAAATGTATTTCAGTGAAACTGATATACAGTTCATTTGTCGAGAGCAAATGTGTTAAGCATTTTTGGAACTTCGTGTCTTTGGTCAAAGTGAATTCTTCTCAAGTTTCGTTGAATCGATGATTTCGATTATACTGAATTAATGTTTTGATGTTCGATGCAGTTCTGTTGTAGTATATTTTAAATTATGTTCATACGCGAAAAGTATTTAAAGCTTCTTCTCTTGTTGGATTTGCTTCATTCTATTGTGTTTGTTTTATGCGATTAAAACTTTGAGAATCTTAGTAGTCATTTCAGCTGATCTCAAGCTTTATAGCTATATGTACTAACCTAATATCAAAAATTATTAATTACCGTCATTAATGCAGACGAATACATTTAATTTAGATGAAATTAGATTTAAAGCGATCTTTCTATAATATATAATGTAAATTTTAAGTGACATCCAACCTAATGCAAAACGTGAATATCTTTTCGTTATATAAAGACGACTGAAGCAACAGGTAGACAAGTAATTAAAGGCAGACCAAAATCGAGCGTGTTATAAAAATGTTCTAATAGCAAGCGTAATTTTATATGATGCTAAATCTTTTACTGGGCATTCATCCAAAATTAGGATTCCAGATACATATCTGGACGAACATTCAGTAAAAATTGATTCAATCTTATCTGTAGTCTGCTACATCATTAAATTACTTAAAGATTATTATTATTAATTTATATTATATACTACAATAAAATAATAAATTAGCGACAATAATTAAATACCGTTTACTTGAAATTAGCAGATACATTCATCCACGCCCTGCGTTTTATAAACAAATGATGTTTTATAAACATAAGTGTCGCACTTTTTGCTAGGGATTTCAAACATTTTGAAAGACGTTCGACCCTTTTTGTGCGAAATTTAAATATCATACTTATTTCTCCTTCAGGCGATATCGATTTAATAATAAAATCAACGAATGTTTCAAAGTTCTTTTTTATATCACACTTTTTAATCTTCTAAATAGGATTCCTGTAAATACATCTTAAATCTCTATAGTCCAAATATTTTATACGAGTATAAAAAGGTTTATATAAGTTCAAACGCGAGGAAGCATCAATCATTGCATATAAGTTAACAACGAATTAACAAATTCAAAGAAACTTAATTTTCTTCGTATGTGCAGTAAAATTTGATGATTATGATTTATAATCTCCTCGATATTATGAAGGAGAACAAGTGATTTTTGCAACAATGTGACTGTTTCTGATAAATGGAATTAAACTTTTTATTCGATCGTATCGAAGAAAATTTTATTCGTTAGTCTTTTCAACAATTATTATCATAATTGAAGTAACTCGAACAATAATAAAGTTTCCGTGCTGAAATTTTTACTGCAGTTCGTGTGTATGACGTTGAAGAGAATTGGGTACGGATTTTTTTTTAATCCGATTTCTTTTTTCGTACAAGAATTTTTCTTTTCGTTGCCAAAAAAATTAGTTGGAAAAATACTTTGCACATAATTCGAATCCGCATATCTTCAAAATTCTATCCAGATAATTTATTGGTAGTTGATTAATGGCTAAATGCTCTTAAATAAATACATAGCGTGTTCAACACGATGAAAATAAAGAGGAAGAGGCCAAGAAAAGGAAGGAACAACGTAAAAAATTCCGTGAATATTAATCCAAGAAAGGGTACATCTATTAAACGGAGATCACTGTGCACATTAAAATCGAATTCACAGGGAACACGAAATCAACCTCGCGTTGCCAGCGGTAACACTTGGCGCCAAGGGGCAAGCCGAAGTAGTTTCCCTCTCTGAAAGAGCAACTCTCTGGAAGAAAGGGGAAGAGGCAACGTGTTCGCTGAATCGGGGATACACAGGTAGCAGAAACCAGAGACTAGATGGTTCGAATAGCCTTTCGTCGCTGTCTTAGAGGAACGCGCACTTCTCGCGGAAATTCATGGGGCAAACGCCTTCGACTTTGGAGCTCTGGTTTCAGGTTGCACCGCACCTTCTTTATGCCATGGACTGTCTTTTACATCTTGTACTGCGATTCGCCTTTCGTCTTCTATCAGCCGTATCCCTTTATCTGCAACCCTTTACGACTAACACGATGTTAATCGTGCTCCTCGGTTCCTGATGGGCGATCTTCTGTTTGAGGATGGTTTCCTTTCGAGACGCGATCGAAACTGTATATCGCGCATTGCTAAACTGATACTTCATGTGTGCATTATCGGATATCCGTCTTCTTACGCATCCTAGTTCCTTTGGAAGATTATTTCACGATTTCGTTTCGTGCTGTACACTTTTCGACCAAAAGGTTTATCTTTTCTTTTATACTTATTCGATTCTATGGAACGTGCAATACGCGCTTGCCATATTTTTAAAGCTGTGTGGTACTATTAAGCTTTCCTTATAGATATTTACTTGAATATTTTGTGCCACTAATTTGTTGTTCGACCATCGATGCTATAATATGTGTTTTAATAACATAAAATGCAATTATATGTATAAACACATTTAATAATATAACATAAAATTAGATCAATTTTATGCGCTGTGTGTATATTATCATTTAATCCGCTGCATTCAAACGTAACACAGTAATCGGTTTCCATACAAAAAGCGGAAGAAAACATATAATAACTAAAATTATATATTTAAGCCTCACCTTTTCATTTTATATTACTAGTACATATATTTGGATTTTTGTTGGGATAGAATAATGAAAACAAAATGCAGTGTTTTAATTGTTTATGAACAAATTATTTAAAAATACAATTTTTGTTTTTAATTCAATTCACTGAATTCCATTGAACTCATAATTAAAAAATGTAATGAAATTTCGACATATTCAATTAGACATAACTCAAAAAATGTAAGAGATAGAAGAGTATTCTGTGACATAATTTTTAAGCGAACATACTAAGTACATTAAATTCTGTAAAAATTACTTATTTTCAATGAACAAAATAATTATAAACGATGATATCAATTTAGGATTATTTGGAGATTGGCTACTTTGGAACCATGTAGCCGTGTCCAAAATGAACAAATGATAAAAGAGATCATAATAAATAATAAGCCACGCGTGTTTAATTGATTACTAGTGGATAAATTATGCATTATGGGGATATTTTTTAAAGCTGACTTTTCTCCATTTTTTGGATGGAAATCGACCCTATTTGTAGTTTTGAGCAGTTGAGTTTGACGAGGAAAGTGCAGACAATGAAACAGATAGTATTAGCAATTATTCTTTATCACAGTATACAAATCACAGTATGAAATTCCTAAGCGACATTAATCTTATACAATCAATCTAGACTAGCACAATTATTATAATGTAATCGCTAATAACCCATGGAAGTGGATGTGATATAAATAAATAAATAAAAAATAATTAGTGGTTATATCTAATAACATGTTCTTTGAATATTGTTAATGAAAGTTGTGGTTTATTATTATTAACTTGGTAATAGTCGTTTTGATGGAAAATCTGTATAACCAAATATTCTGAATGACCTCAAAGACCGAGGCATTAGTCGGGGCTTGCCACTCGCGAACCTCTTGCGGTTTTCACTTAAAATTCGGAAATACGTCAATCTGTAAACGTAAATCTCGTGTCGACTAGTTCGCCTCTACCGCTTTCCTTCCTCTACTCTAAAGTGATTTCCGCTTTTTTTATTATGTTAAAGATTTATTTCCGTGTCGATATTTGTTTCTGTGACTGGCACGAAGGTTCGCGAGAAACGTGAAAATGCTAAGATTTCACGTATTGAAAATATTTGAAAGATGTCAATTATTCGCGATTGCAATGTTATTAAATAATGCATATATGATGAAAGCAATTTCATTCTAATTGAGAACCTAAAGTGACGAGGACAATAAAATTCGAGAATATATATTGCGGTTAAATAAATTAGATCACTACACGTGGTGTAATTTTTTTACTTTTAATACCCTTTAGAATTTGTAATTCGTACACTTTATCATAAAATATATAGTTCGTGGTAAACAGATTACAGATTTTTATTCTACGCGAAAGAAGAATAAACTTTCGTATTTAATATTTTTCCCGAAAATGTGTGTTGCTTTCGACATATTTAGATGTAAAATTTTCAAACAGTCACCTTACTTTTCATGCTACTCTTTTTGTTCTTGTTATATAATTATTGCGATAGAGATATTTTGATTTTCTGTCTTCGATTACTATTTTAATTGCGTTTGTTACGGAATTAATCCGACGGAGATATTTCCAGTTCCAGACTTAGACGACTAACTCTGCATGATAGATAATGGAATTTACAATCAGCACCTGTTACATTGTTCACGGAGCCACGCTAATTGGAAATCCGATTGAATGTGGCGCCTTCAAACTTTCTTTAAGGATACTAATATTTTGTATCTTTTGTTCACGTCATTCGTTGTTTAATACTTATTGTATTCATACGTATTTTGTAATCATAATTTATATTATTAAATTATTCATTGTGTTAATTATAATTTTCGTCATTACTTCCTATTTCCATCATATCAATAGAACAAGTAATTGCAATAATTAAATTCGAAGTAGATCTAACGTTACTATAATCTCATTTCGACAGCTGCACATTTCGATTGAAAAATGTATGCAATTTTATTATTAAAGTTGATATTGTTGTGTAAATATTTGAACAACGCAAGCCTTTGACGAATGTATTATCCGACATCTAAGATTATATTTTACGATTTCTTTGTTCAAAGGTCCACGACAATTCATTCGCGAAGGTCCGCAAGCCGCAGTCGCTTTAGAATTTCAGCTCTGCACAAAAGTGACGGCGGCGTCCTCCCGTGTATCAGGAATCGCATTGTTTTCTACCTTTTGTTTCTTACCGACTTGACGAGCGCATTTCCCGCCCGAGCTTTTACGTTTCTACCTTCTTTCGAGCTCCGCGAAGACGAAGGTTTCCGTTCTTTTTGCGGAAACCGCCGTCTTCCTCATTTTCATATTCTTCTTCGCCGAGAATCGAAATATTCTCACTCGACAGAAATAGAGATACGAGTGTCCGCGACCCCTTTGTGCGGCAAAATTAAATGTCACCGCGAATTACATTACATGCAGTCTCACTGATATTGAGAAAAAGCTGCCGTGTCTGTTCGAACGAACATTTTAAACTGCGATCAATTGCTTGGAACTGTACAACATTAATTGATTATCGATTTGTGTTAACCCTTTTACGATGTTTAGTTTCTTCGTGACACTGGTTAAGGTTTACGTAACTTCTTTAATGTCCAACTTACGCAAATCAAATTTATCGAATTCTGCGAATAAATCCATGCTTTCTTCCGTAGTTTCGTATTAATTATTATATCTTTTCATATAATAGACTTAAAAACATTTTACTGCTTACGTATTTCTTTAGTTTTCCATTAGTGCAAGTTTCTATGAACATTGTGAAAGGGTTAAATCCTTTTTTAAGTTTTGATATTTTAATAGTAGAATCTATACATCGATTTTGAAAAATTTAGTACAAATAAAAATCTATGTTTTATGAGATAAGTAATTTCTTAGAGACTGCTTTAACGATTAAGAAGTTCTGGATTACCAAAAGAATAAAATACTATTACGAAGTATTAATACTTTACGAAAATAGATATAATTTATAAAATATCAGAGTTAAAATTTGTACTATTAAGCCTTTTTTTATTAAGTTCTGACTGAAACCTAATTTTCACAGCCTAACGAGTCACTTAATATATTATGCATAAAGAAGACCTATGAAAAGTTTTGTTATGTGTTTTCTAATATTAGAACAAACATAATACGACGTAATTACCGTTCATAAAATTGGAACGACCAAGAGTTTGTTTTATTTGCAGTGTTTCTATAGAGTTTCTATAGAGAATTTAATTTATCATATCATCGTTTAATTATTCGAGGAGTAAAGCTGGTTTCAGTGGCTATTCTATTTTCACGATTGAATATTCCTACAAGCTGTTACATTTAACCGAAAGTCTAATACAGCGCCGGCCAGAGTTCTACACGGCAATTCCGAATGCATCGGTCGCTCTATGAATCATCCGGCGTCTCCATTTCCAAAAAAGAATTTTTATTATTTCATACCCTATGAATCTCTTTGTTCTGCGCCCTCGTTCGACACGGCGACGTCGCTTGATAAATGTGCGCCGACCCCGCGCTTTTACCTCTAATAAAAATTTACGACCGTCACTCGCGAAACATTTTTCGCGCTTTACCGATCCGTATTACGCTTTCGACGGCTGTTGATACTTGAAATTCTCGTCTTTAAACCCGGCGCCGATAAACCTGTTCAATCTTTTTCGGAACGATTCGCCGTTCGCACCGTTATTGTTGGCGCTAGAGAATTTATGCAATTCCAAATTGTTCCGACGAAATAGAAACGCACCGTTCGTGATTTCATTCTTGTACGAGAATTGCATAATGTTGCGAATAAGTCGATTTTGGTCGAATTAACTCACAATGAGTCTTACGAAAGACTACAGTAAATTCTCCCCAATTAACCCTCAGCTTCGAAACAAGAATGGACAATTTGGGAAGAGGAGGTACGATTATTCGAGCCTTGCGGCTCGTTACCGATTATCAACAACTACGAAAATGAGCCGCAAGGCTCGAATAATCGTACCTCCTCTTTCCAAATTGTCCAAACTGAGGATCAATTAGGAAGAATTTACTGTAATTCGCATCACACATTACACATACATTGCATCATGGTCAAGTAACGTTTCATGAACAAAATTCAATTTCTTAATTTTGATATAGTGAAATATAGCTGATATAGCTTGATATAACTTGATATAGCTTGTTTTGCAATAATCTGAGAACCCTTTAACGAGTTAGCTGCCTAGCACACAGAGTAAATGTCGCTATTAAAATATTGGATCAAAAAGACGGTTTTATTTTATAAAATTAACAATTTTATCACTAATATTTACTTGCGGACAAAGCCCAGTCTCATTCATTGGCTCGGCCGCCTCGCGCCAGCCGAGCTCGCCTCTCACATTGGTCACTGGTTTTCGTTAATAACTCGTAAACGAAATCGCGGATTGCGTTCAAAAGTTCAAAAGTTCAAAACATTTCAGGAAGCCCTCATTACCCTGTATAAGCGAATAAAAATCCTTATAAACGAAAAAAAGGAATACAAAGAGACACTGAAATGGCTCTAAAAAATGGTATCGCCCAAATCGATCGTAGCCTGCACCTAAATAGAAAAACGAGACTGTGCGACGATAGTGGAAAGTTACAGTTCCTACCACAAATGGGTCTCACATTAGGCGAGCTTCACTACAGCATATTTCCGTCCCATTTGTCCGATAGCGTTCAAGCGATGTAAACATCGTAAGCACACAAAGGCCCTCACCCTAATCGCAGCCGACACGACACGACGCAGCAAAAAAGTAGACCGCCGATCGGGCTAAATCCGAAAAATAATGTATTGAGATTAAGAGGCGGCGACGGGGAAAAGGATGAGAACGTCCTTGCGTCGGGGAGGATAATTAAACCGCGGGTAAAAATTTCGATATCGAAGGCGAGCCATCGCGTCGTCTCCTTTATTTTCCCCTCGGCTTTACCGAAACAAAAAAGAAGCAGACCCAGGGAGTCCTCGAATTTCCGATACACCGTGCTTGTTATCGTAACCACTTGCGTCATAAAAACCGACCGATCGATAAAAGATTACACACTCCCGAAAGCGGCGTACAAAGTGTAAAATGTAGTCGCCGGGCGGGGGCTGGAGGGGGTGGGTGGGGGTGGCGGGAGATTATTATCGGGGCGAGGGCATCGATGTTCAGCATGTGGAAAATTACAGTGAATATTATCTGCGGCCGGGAGACCGGTTCACACAAAAGGATTCAATTTTCTCGGGAAATAAAGTCGAAATGATAACAACGCAGAAAGCAAAAGGACAAGGAAAATACGGGATGTACGGAAAATTGTCGATGCAAACAGAAGCGAGTGATTGTTCGTGCAAAAACAAGTCGGTAATAAAGAGTGAACATTTTTTGTACATTGAAGCATCTCCGATTATTATTCTAATAACGGGCGTGACGTTATTTCAATTAACAGTTTACTTTTTAATAGTTCTTTCGATCCTTCTATATCGTTTCGGATCTGTGTGATCCAGATCGTCTATCAGGATTGTACGGTGGCGACCATATATAACACATAAGACCACTTGAAAAACGGTATAACTTTTTTAAAACTGGGCTATATGACCTGAATTTCTTTTTTTAGATGACAGAGAGACTGGTCTACTAGACCATGACTGAAATGCGTTTTTATAATTTTGCTATTATTTGGAGTCCACTCATTTTTTAATTTCTTTATCTGAGTTTATAATAAAAATTTTTAAAACTGTCTTTTGTAGATCTCGGTAACTTATGTGCATGATGAAAATTTCATCAAAATCAGATGGCCTTGATATGAGCTGTACACAATTAAGTTTTTTAATTTTTTTTGTCATTCCGAATAAAAACAGAATTTAAAGAAAGCATTTTAGTCATTGTTTAATAAGCTAATCCTTTTGTTACATAATAAAAATTGAAGTGATCTTAAGTACATGGCCGTCGCTATATAACTTTTATTAATTGAAGTCAAAAATGAATTTTGCAAACAAATTTTTATTTTATTTTGTATTTTCATATTAATTATTATATCCTCTCTTATAATAGCCTTAAAATTATTGTATTACAGTAGAGTTTCTAAAGATATGCACGTATTTTTTTATGCCGGGCCCACGTGACCACCATTAGTATAAGTTGTTACGAGCGTTAAAGTCGAATATAAATAGTAAAAAATTTCTTAAAATATTATTCGAAACCACAATAATTTTATTCATGATTCAGCAAATTATTTGGATCAATGTAACTACTATACTAAATGACTTAACAATTTCTTTTGTAATTTTAGTATTTGAAAGAAGATTATCGAGCAAGTTATTTATTAAGTCTATTAACTAATTCAACTGATGCAAATTCCAATGTGTGTCAAAATATTGTAGAAATTTTCGTTTACTGATACCACATTTAACAAATTTATATTGACGAAATACGTACCTGTAAGCAGAAGAATTTAATTTACAAATCAACAAAGATTAAATCTAACACAATAATTAAGTAACTGTTCTATTGTCCGATATTCGCGTCGTTCTTCATGGCCTGGATAATTTCCTGTAGTTAACTTTGCATTCGAGAAAATCGACTTTGAACTTCCATCAAGTACACGTAAAAAATAACGAGAATTGGTTTATCTTCGATGTGTATTTAATGGAATTTCAAAGTCGGCTTTCTTAATCTGTAGATGATAAAATTCCTCAATAAGTAAGCAGTTTTATTCGAAAAATTATTATATGTATATGTGAGGTATTTCTTTCACAAAGTCACTCTCATGGCTCGAACCAATATATTGGCTTTCCGGCCGTCTGAAGGTTAAACCGTGTGTGGACCACCATGGATTGAATAATTTAAGTTTGAAACACATTCTCTAACAGAAAACCCAAATATCGGAGGTTCGGATAATCAAGGTTATACTGTAGGAAAAATTCGGTCAATAGACACTTGTTATCAATTATGTGTACTTCATGGAACTTCAAAGCTCTCACATTTCTTATTTTCAAGTTATTGAAATTATGAAGACTCTTTCTTAACAAAAGATTCAATAAATTCCATTACTTAAGTTTACATTATTACAGTAGAAATTGCGAAAAGTTTAAATAAATTCTGTCTGGTCATTCCTATAAAACAAAAAGCATTAGTCACTTTTAAAGCTTGGCAGGCTTTGACAAGAAGTAATCTGATTAATGATCAATGATTATAACTCGTTCGCTATTATAACTAATTTGTAATAATTCGGTATAAATTGACCAAAAGAAATCTGATTAATTATTAACGATTATAATTCGTTGGTTATTATAACTAATTTATAATAATTTATAATAACTAATTTATAATAATCTATAATAATCTATAATAATTTACAATAACTAATTTACAATATGTTACAATAATAAATTTATAATAACTAACGAGTCATAATCGTTAATCATTAATCAGATTACTTTCTGCCGAGCTCTGGTGCTCGGTAAGTCTGGTAAGTCTCACAGAAAAAAGTTCCCGTCGTACATTTTCGACTCAGTTTTGCACAATGAATTCCGCCTCGAGTTTTATCACGACGTCCGGTACACCCTGTATATTCGAAGGAGAAGAAACGACCGTGTCTTCTCGATCCTACCCTTCGACCGGATGCCGACCGTTTCCCCGGAGTTACTTTCGCCGAACGAAAATATACGGGATTGTAATTCCGGCGATAAAGCAAGAATCATTTGAGAGCAGCCAGTGAAACTGTATATCAACGACAAATACCGCTGCCCGTTCGCGCCGTTATTCAGCCGCGTAATTTTCCTGCTTCTCGAAAGATGGGATGACTATTCCGGTGTTTAACGGGGTTCAATGGATTCGGTTCGAAAAATTATGGGATACCGCTGGTTTGTTTCTCTTTTTTCCCGGGGCCGTTCTCCTCTCTCGCTGTAATAACGCGTCGCCATATTTGCCTTTCCGTGAGTTATCGGTGCGAGAGGAAACGGCTCTTCGGAATTTTGCAATCTGACGAGATTTAAGTGTCTGTATTGGTAAAATTTGTATTTTATGAGATCGATCACTTTACGGAGGTTTTTTTTTTAATGAACAGGATTCAATTAAGAAAAACGATGAAATTATGCTAATAGCGAAATTACTAATATATTACATTAGGGGCGCTTTATGACAAACATGAATACATCGAATGCAAAACAGCAAAAAATAGTCGAACAATTTAAAAATATTACCGTATCACTGTCGTCTTATTGAAATGTTTAACATAAAAGATAAAAGTCTCCATAGTTCTATCGTTTTTGAATTAATGTAGATATCTTTGATTTTGCATAAAAATCCAAAGTCTAATATGATAGACACAAGATTTGATTTTAAAATATAGTTAGAATTGACTAATTATAAGGGCCATGAATTAATCTGTATTGTCAAATACTTATTTTTAATTTACTTTATAAGTTTATTTAATGAGAATTATCATTCGATAAATAAATAGCTTAGTTGATTTTCAGAGAAGACATTTCTAATTTGAATAATCATGGAATCATGGTTTCGAAATTGATTATATCGGTTTCCCTTGATATATGCAGTGTTAAATACAGCATCATGTTGTTTAGTATTTGCTACCGCGTTGGATTCATTCACGTAGTATGGTCACACGGGTAATTTGCATTCCTGCATTACATAATTCATTGTATTCTCGTACTGGTGGCATTTTCTGTATGCGCCTGGATCTACGGCTTATCTATTATACGTTTTATGTCGTTTCTTCTTGTTATTGTCTTTATTATTGCAAGAATAAAAAAACCTTCTGTTAGGAAAGTAAGAAATTCTTTTCTTATACTGACAAAATTTATATAATGTGCGATTTACGCTTGTTCCTTTTCCCCCTACTCTTGTTATCAATTTTTAAATAGTTATTATTCTATCCAAATGTTTTGTCATTGTGACAGCTTTCTTATACAAGATGTTTCACTTGAAACAGGTCATCTAATTATATTTAATATTTTCCACTTGTAACGTTATAATTATTTCTGGAACTTAAAATCTCATCCAAAACAAGTTTCACGCTAATTTAAAAATTTCTAAGTCCATGGTCATATTCGAAGACCATACTATTTTATATTGGAGGAATAGGGCAATGAATTTAACTCTCTATATTTCAAAAGTTTTGTATAAGTATGAAATAGTTTATGTAATTCGAAACCGAGAAGTATAAGTTTTTGCGCATAAATTGAAAACGAATTAACGAATTTAAAAAGGTTGAATTTTCTCAGATAATTCAAGTAGAAGTTGAAAAACATAATGCTTCCTCGATGACGAAGGAGAAACAACAGAATAAGATATTTTTGCAACATTGTGGTACAAAATGAAATTAGGCTAAAAAACGTGATAAATGTAGTATAATACGTGACATCAAAGCTACATCGAGTCACGATGGGTTAAATAAGTGGTCTGTTTCAGAAAAGACGAGATGTATATAATATTTAATAAATATCTTTACAAGAATTGCGTCTGTCGATTTACCATAATTCGCTCTTAAGTATAATAACTTATTTTTTTGAATAATGTGGCTGTCTGCCCATAGTCTTCGTGATTTCAATCGAAGTTCGGCCACTTTATCGAATACTGCACTCGTTTTACGATTCTTGGACACTTAATCAGCACGTCCACGTCACGCCGCGTTCTAACGAATTGGAATTAAAACGGTAAAATCTTTGACGAGTAGCAGTTCCGACGCGTGGGCATCACCATTCAGTCTCATATCACTGAGAGAAGTCGCCGATTAAACCGACTTCATTTTAGGATGATATAAAACGCCGTGTCAGAAGTGCGAGTCGGGTTCGTCTTTACGAGCAACGAAATCTCACAATTTTCTCGACACCTGGGAACCGTAAATCGTGGTATTCTTTTTAATTCGTTTTGTGCTGACTACGCGCTCGTTTACGCATCTATTAAATTCCCCCAAATTCTACACCGGAGACGCTTAAAAGTCATGATCACACCGAGAGGACGAACTTCCGTCGAATTTCAACGCGACTGACATGAGCTCTCATTCCGTTCGTTCATCTCGAGAATCCCGATCCCCAAAATTGATTCCCGTTTCAGCTTGGATTTTCATTCTTTGACGTTATTTTTTCTCAACCACAAAATTATTCAAGGATAATTATTCATAGGATAAGGCTTCCAATTACCGAGGATGCCTAGAATATCATCACTTTCGTTTATGTTGACGATATTCGCAATAATATGACAAAGAATTATGAACAACAAAATTATAATGTAGCATTTGATGTTATACTGATAGAATAAAACCATTCAATCACTCCATTAATTTATTGTAAGTTCTACAAAAATTATTAAAAGGTACTAGTTGTGTGTTTGCCTAATTTATGTAAGTGGTCATAATTTTAAATAGCTAGTCTAATTGTCTATTGTAAGAATAACAATTTCTTGATAAATGTTTCATACTTGATACGCAGTAACCTAAAATAAATGAAACATCTGTGGTGCGAAGATAGGAAAGACCCTATTTCAACAACCGTAAGAAATCGATTTTTTATTCTCCAGTTTCTTCTCATTTTTTGTATAAATGTACTCGTAATCGATCTTACAGAAATAGTTTCGTTCGACAGTTCTATTCGATGAAAATTTCATTTGGAAATTGTTAATAAAGTTATGGCTTGCAATAGACATCTGCGTCAGAGATCCATAAAGCTGAAAATATTTAACACATTTTTCTCGAAATAGTGGCCAATATTCACCGAAACCGATCGATCAATTCGATTGGAATCTACCGCAGAGATTTTTAGTAAATTTTTCTGGCGTTTGTTGCAACGATTTTTCGAAACGTTAAAGTCAATTTGGTGGATGAAAAATTGGACGGTTTTTAGGTATGCGATCATATTTTTCAATGGTTTACGATTTTTGAAAAAGCGATATTTTTTTTTATGTAATGGTTAGTTCTGGTTATTTCGTTTCTTTTTATTCCTTGAAAAAATAAAAGCATTTGCTAGTTTTCTAACAACGTGTCATTCATGACTATGTTTGAGTGCATGAATAGCGTTTGTTATTATCGATACGATGCTATGTTTGTTCTCATATTGTATGTTCGGTGTGTGAAAACTTGATTACACGCTAGTATTGTGTATAAAACCTGACGTTGAATTTTATTAATTTGTCGATGAAACTTGCACAATTTTTAATAAAACTGAACAATTTAAAAAACAAACAATCGATATCCAAACAAACTGAAACGAATGAAACGTAATAACACGCGAAGCAATGAAACAACACGATCACAGCAAATTTCAATTGTAAATTAGAAGAAACTTTGAGCTAGAACAATTATACATAGATCCATAACTGTATGAATAGTAGCTTAACTACATGAATCTATGCATCATTTGGAAAACATTTATGTAGAAACTTGTTATGATTACAAGAGGATTACCTGTTTGAAGAAACGTAAGGAAACATATGAATATTTGAAATTGTTTTACAATATTTTTGTTCAACATTCATTACAATTCATGCTTCATTAAATTGCAGATTCGGATTCGAAAGGAAACAGTTTGATTTGTATTATTGGAACTGTCATTGAAATGTGCGCATGCATTGTGAATTGATTTTCCATTGCATTCTAGATTCCGTAATTTGGTGTCACTCAAAAATTTCACAGAAAATTTTGTCATATTTCTTAACACGTTGAGCGCCGCGTCGATCAAATATGGGTGACACTAATTTTTAACCAATTTTAAAAATTCATTTTTAAAATTTTCATTGCAATATATTCGATATTATACTAATATCATCCTCTATGATAAATTTTAATTTCCTAGTTTTGGCTTAATTAATTAAATTGATTCAACTTTGTGAGAATTTCAATGAACGACTGTCGGCGCTGGACGTGTTAATTATATTTCTGCATCGATGCATTAAAATCAGGTACTATTAATTAAGAAATCTCATTACAATAGAAATAATTAGTTCTGATCGGACAACAGTTTTGACGTATTCCTTACAAAAATGAGTATGTATGTGTGTAAAATGGTAAAAACTTCAGAAGAATTTAAGACTGCTGTATATTTGTTCTAACTTATTAAAATTGATAGAAGACAAAACAAAAAAAACAAAAAATTTCCCCATTCCACTCTTGTTTGTTGCAATTCAAAAAATGTTGAGTTTTCATATAAATTCATAGTTCAGTTTACGTAAAGCATTTAAGAATTGTCTTCAAATACATGAACAAAAATTTCGAATATAAAGAAACAAATAAAGAATAAATAGTTTTCAAATAAAACATTTTAGTTTTGTAAGACAAAGATGCGTTATTCAGATATTCGTACGAGGAACAAAAGTTTTTTTAACGAAATGAGAATTATTGTTTGGATAATCAAAGTTAAATGCCATTCCGGAGCAATTTCATGTTACGTGCTAAACGTAATCGTTTGCATTCCACGATCAGCTTATCTACCCAGTATAAAATTAGTGTCGCGCGTTTTCACACGCATTCTATGCGATAGGATAATGGCGGCGTTATCTGCAAAAAAGGGAGCGAATATAAAAATGCTATTCGCCAGGAAAAAGTTTCTGAAGAATTGAAAATTCTTGCAATTATGTATATTGCAAAATTGTATGCAATTATTACGTGAAATATAATTACGTACAAATAAATGAATTGACACATGGGCGAACAGCTATACAGTTTGGAAGCGAATTGCCCTGAAATGTTTCCAGATGGATCTGTTGAGTTTAGAAATGGGAAGAGAGCACTTGAAACATTTTTTGTGTATATCAAACTGACGTTGACTACAGTTTGACAGTCGATTTAAAAACTGCATGAAACAAAAGAAAGAAGCATGACGGTCAGCGAGAACAAAATCCTTCAGCTTCTGAAGGTAATTTTGATTTTCTAAAAATGAATACAAGCTAATACGTTCTCGTTACTCTACAATCTATTATTGTAATTAATAAGAATCGAAATTCTGTATACAGTACATTAATTATCATTGGGTATATTTATTAAAATTTAATAGAAACGTGTCATATTTATTTTGTGTCATTGTTATTTAAAATTCGTAACGCTAAAAATTAAACGACCAATATAAATGCTATGTGCTATGGATAACTATACATACTACAATCATTCAAATGAAGTTAAGCTAAATTGCAACGGTGACCTGAAAAAATGATTTCATTCTCTTCGAAGAAAAACGTGAATTTTATGTATATAGTTCAAATTTTACGTGCAACAAAAGTGATAATAAAAATGTATTTGTTACAATTTTTAAATATAATTAAATTTTTTGAATGCTAGAATAAAAATTAGGTGTTTAGTTTGATGAACCTAAAAGATTTTAGGAACGATTTCGCAGAAACTGATACGATAAACGCATTTAATTTAGAACAACCATTGAATAGTAATAAATAATTTAACAATAAAAATGGTAATTTAAAATGGACTTGCAGGCATAACAACGACTGATATTTCAAATGGAAAAATAGAAATTATTCATTATTATAATTGCTATATGTCCAGAGTGTATTGTAATTACTAGACTGTGGCTTTTATTTATTTCTGGCAAAAATGATTAGGAAGAACACAACATAGTAAACACATTAATATAATTTAAACATATTATCACGTTGCTTTGAATACTGAAAGAAAAAATCAATTTCTATTTTGCTTCAGTTTGTTGCAGTAATGTCAAACAATTTTTATTTTAGCAGCATAATAATTAATAGACTACAGATTTTATGCATTCACGACAAAAATGAATCAATACAAAACTGTAAAAACGTTGGAAAATGATATTGTCACATTATTTCCAATTTATATTAAATTATTGCAATTATCAAAAAAGAAAAGACATTTTATGTTCACTTATGTCTCATATAATTAACTTCTACAATTTTTATGTTCCATAAACATCCGCATTATAGTGACTACATTATCGTGTGCTCCACGCCCTCCGAATTAATACCTTGTTTGTAACTCTTTGTGGAAGCATGTTTGCTTACAATGTTTCTTTAGAGAGAGCAACACGCGTCGATGGAATGCTGCAACAGTCTGTGTTCCTTCCCACAGACGGGTTGAACCATTTGCATAATAAATCGACGCGGTCTTCCGCGGAGACTTACGGCGTCATGTGCTCGCAATTTTCGCATCGTTCTACGTAGACACGCTACCCCCAGCTGCTGATATTCAGAAATTCGTTTCGCTAACGATCGTCCTAAATCAGAGTATATGGGAGCTGATTCAGTGCCATACTGCATGGCAAAGATCATCCGAAATGGGCTTTCAGCAATCAACAAGGTAATTGGAGTTTTAGTTATGGAAACATCGTTTCCGACCATAAAGGGTTCAATGTGAAACACGGGAAACAAGTATTAGATGAACATTATAGTTGTTAATAAACTACAATCGCCGGCAAAAAGTATTCGAACACCGTTTAAAACGCGATAACTTATTTACAATTACACTAAATAACTTGAATTTTTTTTTAATGTTAAAGGAATGTTAAAATATTTCTCTTTAATTTTGCAATTACTTGGAATGACAGAAATAAAAATATAAAACACCCATTTTTTAACTTCGTTTTCCGAACCTGGAACGAAAACTTAAAAAATGAATCTTGATGTACAATGATTGAAATACATTCTTTTAAACTTCGCTTTTACGTGCTTGGAATGACAAAAATGAATAAAAACTCGTATTTTTAACTCTATTATTTGATCCTGGATATTCAAGTAATAGGAAAATTGGAAAAATTTTCATTCCACCTTTAGATAAAAAAGTTAAAAAACTAGAACTTTTTTGTCATTCCACAACAGCCACAGCAAAATTAAAAAAAAAAGTATTTCAGTTGTTGCACCATAAACTAGTCCCTCTAATATTTAACAAAAACTCAAATCATTTAGTATAGTTTTAAAAAAGTTATAGCGTTTTTAAAGGTGTTCGAATACTTTTTGTCAGAAGTAGTATTATTCTGAAAGATTAACCAGGTCTGTTTTATTTCTGTAATGGTGCCCACATTCTCCAACACCATAAAAAATGTTCAAGTTAGAAAGAAACTGAGAACGTATTTCATATTTACGTTATATGTTCAAACAAATTCGTGCAGATAAAATATCAATGGAGAAGAAGGAAGACAATATTCAGTGAATCTCCATGCTTTTGCGAAATAACGATTAAAATAATTTCGATCAAAATTAATATGCGACTCTGATTTATTCGTCCGGATTATATTGTAGAAATTGAAATGAAATTGATTTGATCTTCTCTTCATCGAAGCTTCCGACAAATTTAATCTTGGTTTTCATAATTTTTTAACGCTTTTTACGCATGGTATGTAAACGTGCTACGTGTTACTGTTTTGATACACGTATTTCATACGTATAGTTTTGTATCACGCGTTTGAAATTAATATATAACGAATAACGCAGCAGCCTGCTGCGAACAAAATGAGAATTTTAATGTATTTTGGAAAATACCTTGCCGCGAAGATTTATGGCTGGCGCTGTAAACTGTTTGAACAGAGATTGCGTTATTGGAAATAAAACACACGCGAGAATATTTAAACAGTATTTCAATGGAATTTGATTTACGTTCTGCCGGTGGCTTTCGTTATCTTCGAATTTCTTTGTTAGAGTTCTTTTCTAGAAAATTGTGCTGCTCTCGCTATATTATGCCACGTCTACCAACACCAGAAGGAAATAAACTTTCCCGTGGCTTGATAAATTTAAAATGTCTGTCATTCAATCGTTCTGTAACGAGATCCAACTGCTATGGCGTTCTACTGAATTTAATTAACAGAAGAATGAAGGTGCAATATTCACAGAACGGAAGTGCAGTCGACAATGCAATTAACATTAATGAACTAACTAAATTGACTTGCAACAAGTGCCAAATTTTAGACGTACATTGTTCAGCGTGCTGTCTACGAGCATATAAAGCTATTACATAATATTCACAAAAATTTTTCTTCTTAATAACGATGTCAATGTGTATTCAATTACCGAACTAATTTTGCAATAATATTATTGAGTTACTAGGAAGTAAACGTTTTTTATTCTTACTCCACCGGTATCGCTGCTGTATGCATTTCGTAATGCATTATTACTGTTGTAACAATATAAACGTAAAATTTTATTGAATTTAAGTAAATTATAATAGTAAAATATTAATGTGCTCAACACTCAATAATTTATCTCTTGTCAACGTAGTAGTCTAAAATGAGATTTTGAACGCATAATTATTGTCGAAAATATTTGATTAATTTATTAAATATACCTTTCAAATATAACACTCTACACATAATATTTTGTCAGTCATATAAATTTCGAATGGCCTCTCGCTTCTCACGCATCATTCGATCATTCGATAAATCGATTCTCATCACTCAATTATTCAATTACCCCAGTTTATAATAAACAATAACCGCACAATTATTAATGAATCTTTTAAAGTAAAGAAGAACGATTACATACGCGCTATTATCACACAACTCAGTGAACAGAATAATAATTATTAATTCATTTAATAATGAGAAAAAATTAAAACATTCGTAACAACATTGCCCTGCCGACATTTAAAATAATTTATGCACCAGCGCCTTCCTTTTCTGGGCAACATTTTCAGAACAATTACTCTAAATTACGACCTTTTCCACCGACTAAATTCGACAGATTGCAGGTTGGTGCAGCTGGTTGGTTTTGAAGTGACCAACTGCTGTACTTTTGATTGTTTTCGGATATAATTGACTCGATATATTTATCGAATAAAATATATTAAATCTTTTATTCCAAAGTAAACAAAATAAAAGAATGAAAAATTTTTTTCGAACACATATAATAGTTATTTCTTATTGTTATATTAAGAAAATTTTCAGAACTAACTGTATGTATTAGCAGTTCACAGATCATATAATCAGATCATAATTTTCAGAGTTTTTCTTTTATAGTTATTGAGGTTATAAAAATCTTTTTATGAGAAACTTTTTCATAAATTCGTGAAAATACAAAGGCACTTGTAATTCTATCAATGTGTCATTTATAATTATAATTCAAGTGCATGAATCACGTTTTTGTTATTATTGATTATACGTTTATGTTTGTTTTATGTTTCGTATGGCTGGTGTCTGAATAATTCAACAGTTATTATTATCAAAATATAGTATGATACTATCGAAATTATTATCACTATGAAATTTCTAGACAGGTAATTAGCAGAGCATAGAAACAAACTCCGCATTTAGATGTGTAATTCGTTTGATCCGTCTTCCGACTAGCATGGCCGCCGATCGATCGGCGCGAGAAGTTCCAAAACGAGAAAACAAAGAATCGACTCGATATACGACCGGAATCCGTATGAAATTACTCCGAGCTTCCGTAACGAGCCCTGTAATTAGCTACACCCGCAAATTACCCTCTTGCATCTCTGCCATCGTCGCCACCCCCGCTTCATCCTCGGCCACCTCCTTCGCCCTCACCCTATCCCAGCCATTTTAAAGCTCGCGTACCACCGTCATGGCTGTGCACGGTATAAAGTGACCAGGATGAAGTACTAACGAATTCATACCCGCGTCCATTGTTCACCTCTTTGTGTACCGCGAAGGGGATGGAAATGGTGAACGAGCACACGAGATCAATTGTTACTTCATTCGGTCGGCTCGTTCGACCGAGAGGTTCTGCTCTTGAGGTATGCTTTTCAATAATCAACCCTCGCTAACCGGATGCTATTGACGATTTCATAGCGATTGCGGCTAGATCCAATTAAATCCTTACCCATCGATCTATTTTCACTTATTTCCGAAGCTGTGACTTTGGGATTAACGTGGATCTTGAAATCTATACAATCATTTTTTCTTTTTGTCAGGAAATTATTGTTATATTATATCAATAAATATATACAGTAAGTCGGAAAATTCTCTGTACACCTTTTGAAACGCAATAACTTTGTTATAACTGCAATAAACGACTTGTATTTGTTTTAGATGATAGAGGGACTAGAGTAGTTTTAATTTTGATATTACTTTGGGTGACAAAAAGAAATAAAAAACTCTCGTTTTGAAAATGTTATTACGTTTTAAAAGGCGTAAGGAGACTTTTTTCGACCGACATAACACTGAATACTGTACTTCAATTGCTGTGTTCTCTCCTTGAGTACCGAGTTCCAATAACTGTGCACAATAAAAATTTAATACTTAACTTACTTTCATAAGTTTTATATTCTATAAACAAAATATAATATAATAACAAGTTATTTAAAAGTTCATATTAGAGATGACTGCTTTAACAAAATATCATATTTACGTTTTTCCTCTTTAAAAATATGAGAGATGATTTGAGATTTGAGGTTATGTAGGCCTATCCCGTGGCAAGCAACACACTAACTAACGCATCGAACGAAAAATACGTTCTGTGTACAGTAAATCAACTAGTGGAATTGAAACTGAAAACAAAAATTCAAATAAATAATCACTGTCTCGTTTTTCCGTAATCTTAATACATTTAACCAATTCAATTAACATTGTATTTTCTTAAGCTTTTTTTATAAGCTTTACAGAAAATTTCGCGAGTTCGCTATCAAAAAATTGAACTAATTTTTGTGGTATTTTAAGAACTTCCGTCTTTTACATGTTGAATTTAGCCAATAAATAATTCATTGAATTTAAATAAAACATTTGATATGTGTTATACAATAAAGGTAAAGTTAACTACGCTGAAAAATAAACAAGAAGCACGGTAATTGGCTACCCCACACTAACTGGCTCTACTACTACCCTAAGTCCGTTAAATTGCGATTATCGTTCCAGAAACTGTTGCCGTTCCTCATTCCGAAAAGTGTCGTTTCCTTAATTCCCGAATAACTCGAATTAGACAGCAGCCGGTTCAGCGTGTAGACACCCGTAAAGATGCTCCGCGCGGACCAGCCTTAATTAACGATTATTGTCCCTCGTTCGCGTTTTCATTTTCTTCCACCTTTGAACGTCCGGCTGCGGTTAAATATTTCACCGCAGACCCTGGTTTGCGTACAAATTGCGTTTTCATCCGTGTCGCTGTAACTGCCACGCCGTGTAACATGCTGACAGCAGGATTTTTCCAAGACAGGAAGCAGCCCGAAACTCGGGACGCAAAGGAATGAGAAATGCATGTTGCCGGTACTCTCCGAGGAAATGTATACTTTAAATCAGATATATCGCGTGGATTTTCACTCTCCGCGGAACCCTTTTCCTTTTTTTTCTCTTTTCATCGTCGTTCCAACCGAGACGAAAATTATATTTACTTCTGCTAATTGAATATTACTTAGCAGCTCGTTGCTGGAGATTTAAATGGGAAATTCCGTGAGAACTTGGGGATTTGTTCTGCTGGAAAATGAAGCTGTGATTACCAGGAAAAAGGACATTTCACGAATCCTTTATAATACTTTATGGTGAACATGTGATGTTTAATTGTTGTTGTTATTAGACTGCGGATTTGATACGTTTCTGATAAAAATGTGTAAAGGTTTGTTTCGATATAAATGAATCTAATATAACGTGTTGATGGAGAATATGAAAAGACATGGAATCAATACGAAACGTGATGAACGGCTTCATCATACAAAATTTAAAAACCCTCTAATAAAAGAATATCTATGAAATATCCAAAAGTGACAGCAAATTTATTCATTATTTAACGAATTCTGTGGGTGATATTATGTAAAAGAAATTGTTATTTAAAAGAAAATTATCGAGGTTCTTTTACGTACGGATCAGTTATTTGGAAGCCTATTAATTGGCTTCAGGTAAATAAAGTGTTAATAACATTTAACGATCAACTGAGAGTGCACTCATTTAATCACGTACAAGGTTCTTTTACGTACGGATCAGTTATTTGGAAGCCTATTAATTGGCTTCAGGTAAATATAAAGTGTTAATAACATTTAACAATCAACTGAGAGTGCACTCATTTAATCACGTACAATAATTTCATGCTATTACCATTACAACGAATAAATGAAGCACGGAATTGTCCAACATGTGAAAAGAATTTAGAAGATCGAATATTCATAATATTGAAGTAACATAGAAAGTTTATAAAAGAAGATGTGGTTGCTGTGTGTGTGTGTGTGTCTGACTTATTTGTGTTTGCGTTAATGTTGATATTATCATGAGAATCGTCATAACGTTTAATTAATATGAAATATGTTATCTGTGAAGTAAACAATGACTACGGCCATGCATAAATAAAATATTATTAATTCCTATTACTTTCTACTTACTAATAAATCTTCTTCGAACTGTAAATCTAACAATGTGAAATTCAAACTGAAATTTCCCAATGAATTTTTACTATTACAGCTTAAATACTTGTAAAATTATTATTATTAAATATATTGTAGCGCGAAACAAGCTAGATTCATTTTGCCACGTAAGAGCTTGTCACTTTTTTCAAATTCGCACGAACGAATCCGCAGTCCAGTAATGAGAGGACGTCCGAATTGACAAATATAACCAGCTGTCGCCCGCGTCCGTGTAATAAACTGAAACACGCTGGACGTTTTTCTGGCATCACCATGGAATGATGCATGCCCACAGGTTTTAGTGTTATCAAGGAAATGTATACGTGTATAATATGTGTAAGGATGAATACAGTATCAGCATCGTTTCTCGGGTACACGGTTGTCAAGTTTAGCTGCTAGCTCAGCTGGCTAAGGAGAACTGCAGGCGATAAAACAAAAGAACAGGCCGCAAGACACAGCAAACAAAGCAAAACAGTCTGGCAACGGTTCTAATCGAGTTCTGCCTTCATCAAGAGCTTGGAGGCTGACGCGGAATCAAGGAATTAGTTGTGTCATTGGAGCAGCTACGGTCGTCCTTGCGAAACGTGAGAGTATCATTGGTATTTATATGCAAATGATTAAATAAGGAAGAGGAAAAATAAATAGAATACTGAAAATGCTAATTTAACAGGTTCGCTAACAGCGACACTGGTGTACATACTTATATTTATTGTATTTACCGAATTAAATAGTCCATATCCTCTTACAAAATATGATAAAAATGACATCTAAGAGGAGCTATAAATTCTCTAAATATCATACTTATTATTGCAATTTTAAATAATTATATTCAAAAGTGATTTGATGTCCTTCACATAAAATAGGAAATTGTGGTCGTCACATACGAACGTGTTAAAATTGTTTCCTGAGGTCATTTGAAGTAACTTTTTCTTTAGCGAAAATGCAATCCGCGGCTTTGTTCACCATTTATTAACGAAAAACTTTGTGACCAAAGACAGGAAAAAGTTACTTCAAATGATCTCAGAAATCCCTCATTTCCGGATTGCGAGATATTTTTGGGACACCCTGTATATTTCTTGTTGTATGTATGATACTTCTTGCACTAAATCGTTTGAAAAATGTTCGCAGTTTTCAAACGAATGAAATCTTCACAGTAACGGCAATTCTATTAACATAATTACAGGGGTTACCTATTACAAATTTAAAGGATTAAATATATTGCAAATTATGGAGGTTACTAAGAAATGAAAGTATTAAACATATTAACGAATTACAGAAATTGTTATAAAATTAATAGATTGTAGATATTACCAAATTACGTATAAAGATTGGAAATGGACATCCATTAATTTCTTAATTGTTCAATAATCTCTGTAATTTAGCAATATCTTTAATCCTTCAAATTTTTTTTTTACAATCTTTACAATTTGGTTTCCATGAACTATAATGTTTACTATGCTTTCAAAATAAAAAATGTAAATATTTAATATTGTCAGTTGTGCATTCGTAATAACGGACGACATTTTTAAATGGTGTTGTAACAAGAGGTACCGATCAAGAGAGCAGACCGTTATCATTTTGGACTTTCGTCGTAATTTTACAACAAAACACTTTAAAATCTATGTTCATGTAATATTTTTCTCTTATTGTTATTTGCAGAATACGCTGGTAAAGTTTCACGGAAACAAACTCGGACACCCAGTACGCGCAAACTGTTCCCTATAGCACAGTTCTGCGATTTATACATAAGGGTCTCAGAAAACAGTGAATCTTGGAACTTAACGGGAATGTTTCCCGGAGAGAAAATCTCCAGAAAGAAGAGAAACAACCCGCTAAGTGTTCCAGTCGTTTTCGGTATTCGGAGGCGTTACCTTCGGAATTATTTCATTTTCGCCGGAACAAGCATCGGAGGAGGTGTACCCGGTTGAAATTGTAGCTTCCCGGTGATCCCGTTCTGAATGTGGAAGCAGAGAAAATAATGCCGGCGCGGCGGCGCAAAGCAAACGAGCCAAAGGGAAGCGACTCTGAAAACCGCCGCCGGGTTTCCGGTGAACGTTTTTTCCTTCCCTTTCTGTCCACCGTGGACTTTTCATCCAGCTCGCCCGTTTAAATCCTGTGAAATTCCGTACCGAACTTGAGATGCTTCGAATTATTTAATGATTTAAACGAACGTCGGCGTTGTTCGTGGAATCGGTGTTAATCACGAGCGTCGATAACACCGATCATAATTTATGTTGCGTTTAATGCAGACGAGTCCGGAAACGTTGACTGTTGGTTTTTACATGTTTGCGCAGATTCCCTCGAGGTTGAGTTGTTGATACAGGTTTGTAAGAACTTTGAATAAGTACAGTGTTGTCTAAACGCTGCTTTCGTTTCAAATTACAACATGGATTAGTGTAACACTTATTGTTAATAATAATGTAACACTTAGCATTTAATACTTTTTAAAGTGGATGAGTCAATATCATCGTTCGCGAAACTGTGTTATTTTAGAGAGAATGATGAAGTTTAATAGCTTGTTAAATTGCGTCGATAATCGAAGACTTGCACTCTGCTACATTGATTATTAATATTCGCTTTAGAAAATTAAATATAGAGGCTCTTCATGTAGTTAGAAATTTAACAGAAAAATAGTTCTTCACCTAAATTGTAAATTATAATAACTCGATACGATTTCCGAAATTCTGTGTTTTCCACACTGTTTACCAGCCATAATAATTATTCTCCATATTTAATTGTCTTTCCATATTCATTTAATTCAGCTCATTCATTTTAACCACAAGAAACAAGAAACAATAAATATCGATATCAAGCAATGATATACGATTGTTTATGAAAACATTCATATTTTCATTTTTACAATTTTTACATTCTACAGTAGATAACAATCTTTTCTAATATGTTAATCTAACTATATTAGTCGATAATAATTGGAGATGTTTATTTAAAACGGCATTAATTGAAAAAGTATAAGATTTATGTAAAAATTACAAGCTTAGGAGTGGACAAAATGGAAAATAAACATTGCAGCGACCGTTGCCACATAAATTGTTCTGCATGGCTGCAGAATGCGCGGTCGATAATCTGTAATATCAACGACATCGCAGTTTAATTTGTGCGTTGCTTATAATAAATCCCGGTTCGTTCAATGGACAGACGGTGATTGTTTTCTCGTTAAATTGTAACACGTCTGCACGTGCCGCTTAACGCCTAGCGATCTCGACACCTCCGCCTCATTAATGCTCTTTCATTATCCGTCCTCTTTTCACGCTCTTAATTGCTTCCGTTACACTGAAGAGCCGTCGACGTTCGATTACTTGACTCTTTTCACGAAATACTATACCGTCTAACGCAAATGTGGTTTATCGATTTGCGGATCTCATTTGATTTTAGCTAGTCGCTCCTCTATTGTTGAACGTATCAGTTTCATGCTTAACAGGACTGCCAATTACTACCAGCTATTGTTCAGTAAATATCGCACATTTCCAAATTAGTACGTGCAGATAAATTTATTTTGAAACAGTGTAAAGATGAGTTAATAGAGAGTTATATGGATTTTCAAATAAATTCATTGGATTGTTTTCGGGCATAGTGAACTTTATATTTATCGAAATAGACGTATTACATTTTTTAATTTAAGAATAAATAAAATAAAAGATTAAAAAATTTAATGTCTTATTTGATAAATATAAAGATAATTATGCACGAAAACAAACAAACGCCACAGCTATTGATCACCCCACAGTAACCAGCTCCACTGTCCTATGTTGAACAACGATAAATATTTAAAGCAGCAAACGTGGAAAGGATAATATAATTTTATAGTAAATTCGGGTGTTGTTAATTGTATCACCGACGTAAAAGAAAATTTTTGACTGATTATTTGTGACACGATACATTGGATTGTTAATAAGATCAGAAGATGTTATGTTCTGTGGATTTTTATGCAATGTAAAAATTGTCTACAAATTAATCGTAAGAAACATAAGTCAGATGAATATGTATTTTCTCTTCCAATAATTTTAATAAATCATACATAATATAAAAATATTTTCAAATATATCTAATGTATTTACAGTTTTATATTTAACCTAATCTTTTGTCAAAACTACATAACAACCAGAGTTCAGTCAAAACTGCACAGAGATCGGTAATATAAATTATTTTGTTATGATATGACTAATTAGGACTATTTAATTTTGTAGAAAATAGCTTTCGTTATAATCTACAAATGTTTGCCACTAGATTAGTAATTTTTAAACTACAGTTTTCAATTTCAGGAGGTAGAGGGATTGTTTTGACAGTAAAGAATTTTTTGCTCTTTAAAAGATAATACTGTCCGACAAAAACAAACTTTTTTTCTGATTTCCTATAGTCACTATGAAATTCTTGTAGAGCTTCATTTCTCGATCAAGAATGCGAAAACCGAATTGTTCTATCACCCTCAGTTTTTGAAAAAAGCGAACTTTTGTAAAAACCCAAAATTCTCGACAAAGGAAGGTATTGCATGAAAAATACAAACGTTAGAAAGTTCTAATTGATCTCAAAAGATAGAGGAGAGTTTCCCGAATATAGTGGCATACAATTTATTAATTGTTTTTGGTCCTAAATAGCTATAAATTAATGTCAAAGTTTAACAATGTGTTGACGTGCGCAGTTCCTCTGTATTTTTATGAAAAGTTCTTTGTTCAGCATGAAAACTCTACCCAGAATCGGATTCTGTAGACATTTCTGAAGAAGAAATGTTCCGATAGAAGTGTCGGGACGATGTACATTCTGAGTAGGTCGAGAAAATGTTCGTCGGCAACATGTAAACGATGTTTTGCCGCCATGTGCTACGTTGCTCGCTTCTCTCTGTCCGACAGAGCCGAAGCTATGCGTAATGGAAAAAACACCGATGGAGGGATCCAATGGAGCATCCATTTTGCATATGGGGTGTGCCACTTCGAATTTTTTTTAGTACTCCAATTATAATTGTACCTATACTGATTATTTTGTACAAACAGTAAGTAATCAATGGTGTACATAAATTTCACTCAAATCAATTTAAAACATCTAACATAACATACATATTGTTCCGTCACGTAGGACCTCCCGCAGACCTCTCTCTCGTGAAGGTTCATGGCACGGACAAGCGTGAATCATCTGAGGAGACGGAGACCTTTTTTGCAGCTGTCGAACATCTGGGCAGTGTCTCCGTCTTTTCTAATGATCGCGACACGTCGTAAATCCGAAAGGCCCGGAAAAAATCCCGCAATAACGCTTGAGAGTTTTGAACGCATCTTGGGAAAGTTAGTCCCAACCGTCGCGGGGATGACATCTCAAGGCCCAGAGGACCTCCCCGACCACGCAATTACGTGTCGCACCCCTCTCCAAGACAAGGCCCGTGCAGGACGGTACAAGAGGGTGGTGACAAAACGTTTGGAGATGATTGGGAAATCATAATTTTCGAGAAAACCAATCAGTGCATCCCGGCATGGAGGTGGAGGTTCCTTCAAGAATCTCAAGTGGGGAAAAATGTATAAAAAACGCGAACAGTCGAGGCGCGTTATTATTATAGTCACATTCACAAACATAATTCTCGATCCGGAGTCTCACTCGTGCGTTTCAAACAGTCTCAATCATTCGGAGACTCACTCGTCTCATACGGAGACTCATTCGATTTGGAGACTCAATCATTCGTTCATTCGAAATCGATCAATATCGGATCGATAACCAGTGCAAACCGACGCGTCTTCAAACAGTGAAGCCCGGGCCTTACAACCCCGGTAGGGTTGCGTTCGATCCCCGCGCGTCAAAAAAGGCGCCGTAAAAGCACGGCGCTACACATATTTAACTAACAAACATCTAACAACACTGTGACAAATATAACATTGTTTTTAAAATTTAGAAATGGACTTCTACAATTTGTGTTTGAATACAAAACGTCTCGTATTATTCACTTAAATATATGTTAATCTCAATTAAAATAACAGAATACATCAACTGTAACAGATAACATTTGTCTTCAAAATTTGAAAGTATTGAATTGAAGCAAAAATTGTATGTTAATTTCAGTGAAATTAAAATTAATGTTAAGTGTTATTAATCACGAATAATACATTTTCTGCAAAATATACAAGTCCCTATTATATCTATTTCAATGAAAACTTTCCCGTATTACTCGTTCAATTTCAGGATACAATTAAACGATCCTATTTCGCAATCTTGTATAATTCAATAGCAATATCGAGCCTTTAACCCCGGAATATTCGGTGTCCCATAATTCGATCGATTTAGAATGTAATATTATAATAGTGCGATATTTTCCGCAACTAGTCCGCGTGACACAGTTCCGTGATCATTAAACGAGAAAGGAAGCCTGGAAATCTGGCGGGAAATTCGTTTGTAACGCCGGCAACGTTACTTCTGGACGAAGATATTGCCAAAGAACATAATTCTTGACGGTGTGCTGGCGGAGCTTTCGCGATTGCAGCCGCTCCGTTCCGGCGAGAACAGTTTGCCGGGAGAAAAGACCGGAGGAAAGAAAACCGTCTGAAAGAGATAAATAAACAAAACGGCGAACGCGTAAGAGCTGAGCAAAGCTTGCAGAAATTCTTGGGACACGGGCACGGTCGAGTTGCTCCTCGAGGGCGTCCTCCCGTTGCTTCGTTCTCCCTTAAAATTGATCGGTTCTAATCTGACAGAATCATCCGACCGAGTGGATACCCAGGGATCTCGAGAGAGTTTTCTGCGTTTCAACAATGATGACGCTAACAAAGTGGAAATGATGCAAAGTCGAGCAAACGGCGCGTCGTTTCATAAATTCGTGTCGCTTCGCATTCCGATGATTACGCTTATTACACAGATCCCCAGCTAGATCACGCGAGAAAATTCCTGAATGTAAATGCTTGGTTGAAAGGAAAGATTTAATCGTATATTATGGCAGCGTCGACTGTACGAGACTAAAAGGGTGATACTAACTACAGAGTATACAATTATAAAATACTCGTGTATTCGTCATTTGTAAAATTTTGCGTAAATTTTAAGATGGGGAGAGAAATAATAGGTTAAAATAATAATACTGTTGAACAGAGAATCATGTGGCGCGTGCGGTCCTCAAATATCAATTCTTCTTCTCGTCGTTCTACGAGTCCTAAGTCTAAAATAACCTGACGGATCTTTAAACTTATTTTTCTTGAAAACGTGGTCTTACATGAAAAAATGTTACTTCTTTTTCGACCTATTTTTTCATGTGCAGGGTGAGGCACGGGAACTAAGTGCTTTTGGAAGGGGTATTACTCTCTCGTTATACAGGCAGTCCCAAAGTTATGGTACCTTCGGGAAATGAGGGGTTCCTAAGATCATTTGAAGTAATTTTTTCCTTAGCGAAAATACAATCCGGTGTTTCATTTACGAGTTATTAACGAAAAACGGTGACCAATAAAAGGCGAGCTCAACTAGCGCAAGGCGACCGAGCCAATGAGCGGTGGAAGCCCAGCTCCGTCTCTCATTGGTCAGTGTTTTTCGTTAATAACTCCTAAAAAAAGCCTCGTAGAACATCTTCGCTAAGGAAAAAGTTACTTCAAATGACCACAGGAACTTCTCATTTCCCGGAAATACCATAATTTTGGGACATCCTATAGTAGTAGTGTTGCATTCCTTGGTTCGTGACATTTCACTGTTAGTTACCATCACGGAGCCCCATGAACGCAGAACATCGGATCTTTGCGTACGATTGTTTTGTTAAAAATAACGAGTCGATGACCCCAGTTCAACGTGCGTTTCGTCGTAGATCTAATGTTCATCGAAATAACTCTATTCCCTCGCGTGACACATTATTGTGTCAACGGAAATGGTCATCACATGCCAAATTTAATTTTGCAAACGTGAATAATCATGAAATGCTGTGTACTTACAAAGAGTTTTTTACCAATAAATTTCTTCTACAGCAAAATCTAAAAATTAAATCAAAATCACGCAAAATCACGCTATACAATGAAGAATTGCACTACGACTTTTCATCCACCCTGTATTTCGTATTTATCTAACTGTAAGTACGATTGATGAGTGTGTTCCAAATATATATATCTGAACCGTGTATCAACACGTTAAGCGCCAAGCCTGTTTTGTCTTCCTTTTCGTTTAGTCTGCGATATAACATTCTATGAAACCTGCGAATACCGTGTTTTGTTAATGCTTACTAAAATTTTGTTCGAAACAAGTAATATCTAGGTGAATTCTTTTATGACCGCAAAATTATTTAAAATTTATTTATAGAAGAATATAATTTTTAAAATTTTATATCGTCAGTCAACCTGCGAATATTGTTTGAATAGTGCTCATAAAAATTTTGTTCGGTAACAAATAATATCTAGGTGTATTCTTTGATGATCGCCAAATTATTTAAAATTTATTTATATAGAAGAACATAGTTTCGTCAATTTTACATCGTCAGTCACCGTATATGTATTTTGAGATATTTAACATGTTATAATAATAACGTCTAGGTATTATGATCGTCTCCGGTTTCTCCTACATCGTTTTCTAATTCGAGATTCAGCAATTCCAAGTTTGCAGGAAACCCGGTTGATCCTCGGAATCAAAAGAAAGAACTTCCCTCGGAACTTCCTCCACGCCCCGCTCTCGAAATCCCCTCGTCCCTTTCACTCGGTTCGACGAAACGAATCTAGTTCCAACGAAAGCCGAGAAAATCGAAATACAACTTTTCTTTCCGCGATATTATTTCGGTGGCGAAGGAGAGCTCGCGCGCGCGAGGGAGAAAGAGAGAGAGAGAGAGAGAGAGTGCTAGTCGCGTGGGTGGGCGAAATACGAAAATTCCGGAAGACGGAGGAGCCGCTTCATTCGTCGCGACCGCTCCGTGCCCGGAAAGTTAGCCAGGGCGAACTACAAATTGGCGGAATTCGGGCGAAATTAGGTTACCGGAGTCGTTAGGTTGCCTCGCGAGAAATTTTCCTAACACCTGCGACCCCCGATCTCTCTGTTTTCCGGTCGAGGAAAAGCGCGAACAGAGGACGCGGGCCGGGTCGGGCCGACCCGGTATTTTCGCCGGACCCGGGTTTTCATTTTTCATTTCTCGGCCGCGCCCACCTCCGACGAGAATATAAATCGAGGAAGCAATTTTCGTTGTAATTACGCTTCTCCCTCACGCCTCCGAAATAATTCTCTCGCTGAAACTTCCTGTTTGCGCGTCCTGTCCGCGCGCTCCTTCCTGCGCGAGCCGTCCGGCGAAATCATTCTTTCTTTGCTTGTCCTTCCAGCCACGAGCAGCGCGTGAGTTATTTGACAATGTCTGTCGCCATATTTCTCGGCGGCGTTATCGTGCCCGATGTCCAGCGGCCCTGAAATATTTATCCGTTTTCGGTAACGTATGCAATCGCTGCGAGAGGCGCTTCCTTCTATTTTTCAAACGCGGCAAAGTCCTCCGGGGAGAATCGGAAGTAATAAAAGTTGCACTTTTATCACTTCCGTGACGAGAACTGCGGAAACATGGTACATGGTATGTATATACGGGTTTCCAATAAAACTGATGCAGGTTTTGCCTCCCCTTTTTAATGGTCCGCAGTGAAATTTGGATAATGTTGCATAAAATGGCATAGCCGGTGACTGTGGGGTGACCAGTTGCTGTGCCCTTGTTTTGTTTTCAAGCGTAATTGACTTTATATTTTCTCGAACAAAACGTATTCAATATTTCTATTCTTTCATTTTGTTTATTTTTGAATTTTTTAAAAAGTGTAGTTCGTCTATTTCATAAATTGGTTCTCGAAAGGAACATTAATATTTACGAAGTAGACAATATAATAAAAGAGAGTAGTATTCATTTTCTTAAATTATTATGCAATTAAACAGTAAAGACATATTCAAGGATTTTGCAATCGATCTTATCGAACTTCCTTTCTGTATTATTTCGTCTTTCGGATTTTTTATTTCACTTGCGCTAACACGACCTCGTGTTTAATGGCATATTTGGGCGGAAAAGAAATAAAGAAAGATATTCAAAATAAGAGTTTTATTTAACATAAAGAAAGTATATATTCAAAATTATAATGAAGTTTTGAAAGAGGAATTATGAAAGAGGAATTATAAAACCATTGTTTCTCTTTCATAAACTTACTAGGAAATAAATTGTGAACCTAAACAATAATTAGAATAATATTCAAGAAGATATAACATGCAAAGCACTTTTTATTGTTCTTCAATAAATGCTTGTTCACGTGCACAAAAAGGTTATTGAGATTGTGATGCTCTTCAAGTGACAAACTAGCAAATGTAATTTAAAAACATCGAATAGATCCTACTAAATAAACATGCAGAACTAGAAGTGAGTATCCTTTAAATCACTTATTTTCAGTTTATATTTATAAATGCATTTACTAATTCTTGTTCGATATTACAACATACTTCTAAAAGGGAAAAGTAATCAAACGCGAGTTTGGAATGTGTTCGTTGGGAAATCCCGGTGGCTCGGTGAGGAAATAACGCTCATAAATGTCTCCATTCGTGGCCACGTTACTATCAGCTGTTCCGTTCACGTTATTAAAAACTACAAATGAACATTTACAGTTGTAGTACTTTTATTCTCGTTCCACTTGTTATTGCAATTTTTACTATAAAATGCACCGTATATTTCTAATTTCATTAAACCAGAAAAACAGGATTACAAAGAATTGTAATTGTAATTGTGAAATTGTGAAATTATAATTACAAACAATTATGTTCTTGTATAGTCTTTATGAATCTATTCTATTGTTATGATTTTGTTAATATCATTTAAAAAATATATGCTATATATATAGCTATTTAAAGTGTTTTATCCTCAGTACAATAACGACTAAATATTTTATTATGTATTACTGTGCACTTTGTAATAAACATCATTACTGTATTATTCTTTTTGTAGCCAATATTAAGTTGTACTGTGGTTTCTTGGACAAATGATTGTTTAACGTTGCAAACAATTTTCACGAGATAATATTCCATTTTTAAGGCATAAAATCTACGTTTTCTTTACCGAAAGTACAAATTGATGGAATGAGTTTGACAACAATGTTTTTAAAAATAGACGCCAAGATATAAAGTAATCAAGATCACAGTTATTTCTGCACATGAATCTAATATACATAGATATATGATTGCAACATATCTGAAACGAATGTTTTTCCTCGTAGCTTACATTGGATTCGCGTAAATATCATTTCTCTGTTCTATGGTTTGCATGAAGTAGAACGTTGATCTACATTTCTCCGCTGCTTCCACTTTTCGTTTGAAATAACAGTGGAAGCTCCTTGGTGTTTTCTTTCTAACAGTACATTGATCTCACAGGAAATTCGGATTACGTTTCTTTGTAAAGTGAAACCTAGTCATTCCGTCCTGAAGCAACTCACAAGGTCAGATTAATTTTCAGGGAGGAAAGTACTGAAGAAAAAGAGAAGAGTGGATCTACCAAATTAATGAAAACTGGGGACTCGAAAGTTTCGACTCAAATAGATTCCGGTCGATTTGTCCGAGAGAGCCCTTGGGACATATTTTTGGAAGCGAGATTGAAAACTTTGTAGATCGGTGAAAACAAATATTTTGTTTCGAAGCAATGAAAAAGGAAAAGAGTAAAGAAGAAACGTATAATCAAATGCAGAGACCCATTTAAAGTAAAAGAAAATACTGAATAAAAAAAATCCTAGTTATTGATTATTAAGTTTTGTTTGTATTGTTCTCTCTCATTGTCTATTTTATACTATAAGGCTGTGTTAAAGTTGTGGTGTGCAATACAAGATATAAAAGGAAATGAAATAAGCGAATCACTGATTTACAAACTAAGCGAGTCGAAATTTACGAGAAAGTTACAATTGCTAGTAGTACGAACATTTACATAAAAATAAATATATAATCATTTACATGAAAATAAACTAATATTTTATCATTTATTGAAAAACTACCCTAACATGAAAAAATAATGGAAATACGTGTGTATAAAATACTCAAATTTCGTTATCTCATCTGAATGAATGGACATGAATCGAAATCGCGTCAAGAAAATTTAATGTCAATAGATAGTTAGTGAAAATGAATTTTTCCTATCCTATTTTTTCGATCCTAATAATTGTAATGCAAGATTTGAAAACCACATCAGAGTTGAATTAATCTTAGAAGTGATTCGATTAGAGAAGTCTGGAATTAGTAATGGAATCAGGAGCAACAATGCGAGTTACGTGAGTGTAGTGACAATGGAACCGAAATGTAATTTACGAAATACCATGTGAAACATTTGAACAGCATCTAAAGTTCGAGATACGATTATAAGACGACACGCGGCATACTTGAACATTTCTCATAATTCAATATGCTCTTGCATACATTCGTGCAAGGGATAATTAATGTTAGAAACGTTCAATAATTAACAAACTTTCGTCTCCCTTGAGTACCAGGATGAACTTCGATGAATCCCGTTCTTAGTATTTCAGACCGCGGTACTTAAAAGCCAATTTATTATATGCACTATGGCAACTTTTTTAGACCAGAACCATTTTTCATCAAAAGATTGTTCCTATATTTCAAAAGAAGGGAACAATGAAAAAAGGACTCGTTAATATTTTTATTATAATAACAGGTTTTATTAATTTCAAGCATGAAAAATTAGATGAAATATGACAATTTTCATAGAATAAAGCTACTTCACATGAAAAAATTACTTCTCCATTTCACCTGGAATTAAAAAAGGACTCATTAACATTTTTATTACAATAACAGGTTTTATTAATTTTAATATATTCATGGCAACTGTTCCTGTCATAGTTAGAGAATAGATAAGAGTAAAATGTCTGACAGGATTGTTTGAACACTCAAGATTCATGCAGATGTATGCAAACATTTCCAAATGACTCCGTGTGCTTTCACATTTAATGTGTAAAAGCAGATTTAATTTAACTATGTGAATAATTTTCTACGATAAAGAATTCTGCTGCATCACCGTGGTCCACGTTACTTTCTGAAATGTTTCTGCCACAATGTAGCCACCATCCCACCATCCTTCCTTGCTATTTTACGAGACTGACTTCATCAAGCTCCTAGCCGCGAACTAGTTAAAAATGAACGTACGAAAGTGTTAAGGTTCGTTGTAATATTTCCCAGAAAAGCAGCTAGAGCAAACGGAGTGAGTAGCAAGCTTCTTTATGAGACCTGAAACACAGTTCAGACTACCCGTATTTTCAATTTTTTATACATACACACCCTTTTCTGATATATTGGATGCTCGGGCGTCCAATAAAATTTCCAATTTGCGTTAAATTAGGAAACATGTTAGCCGTAATGCAAAACCATTTCTATTATCACTCTTCGAAGTATCGGTTCGTTCGTAAAATTGGACGAAGTAACTTGAACATTTTTTTAAACAATAGAAGGACTAGTCTCTTAGACAATGGCTGAAAAATTATTTTCAAAAAATGCAACTGGTTGAAGTGATAACCAAATTAAGAAATGCTCTTTTCAACGTATTGTAGAACTTTGATAACTTATATACACAAATTTTAACCAAAAACAGGTCATTTTTACAAATATTTTAAATTTTCGTTACAGGCTCAGAAGAAATGCTCTTTTCAACGTTTTGTAGAACTTTGATAACTTATATACACAAATTTTAACCAAAAACAGGTCATTTTTACAAATATTTTAAATTTTCGTTACAGGCTCAGAAGAAATGCTCTTTTCAACGTTTTGTAGAACTTTGATAACTTATATACACAAATTTTAACCAAAAACAGGTCATTTTTACAAATATTTTAAATTTTCGTTACAGGCTCAGATAAAAAAGTTAAGAAACGTGAGTATTATATTTCGTTTCGCCATTCCAAGTAATTGAAGTTTTAACAGAAAGTTTTTCAGAACTTTTAAGCGACTTTAAGTGACAATATCTCGGAATTGAAAACATGTGACTTGCCATAGTTTTATGCTAAATAAAACTTATCCTCATTAATTGTAATGAGTAAAAACTATATAGGAAGTGCTTTCATTCTTTTACAATTTTAATGAACTCAAAATGAGAGATACGTTGACATTTTTAAGTTCTTATAATGTTCTTATTATTTCAAATTACAATTATTAAACGTTACCATAAATGCATAAAATCCGTAGTCCAGTAAACAGTTTCGTTAGTCACTGTATATCGTACAACTTGGAACAATTTTCTTGTAACAACTTCTTAAAATATAAATAGAATGTTATACAATATATGTACGTATAAATAATTGTGTTAATTTATTAGCTTGCACGGTAAGAATAGCTTACTTTTTTTTTTAAACACGTTAAGAAGTAAATCATAAAACAAAAGCACTATTGAAATTCTATTTTATTTACTTATTTCTGCAATTTCTCTCTCTGTCTCAAAAAGAACATAGAAATACACTATTTGGAAAAATCAGTCTCTCTCTCTCTCTCTCTCTCTTTCTCTCTCTCTCTCTCTCTCTCTCTCTCTCTCTCTCTCTCTCTCTCTCTCTCTCTCTCTCTCTGGAGCCAAATAAAGAAACAGAAATTCCGTCCAATAGTTCCAAATGAGTTTACATAACGGTGGGGCTGTATTGTCTTTGGGAAGTTCGCAGGTTGCTTCATTTCAGCGCCGAAGGCAATTAATTTTCCGTTCGTTGTTGTGTACGTGAAACAGCAATGTTCTGTCGTAAACCGAGGAACAGCAGGAACCTTAACATGGTTTCGAAAATACCTTCTGTTACCGAGAGCTGCATACACACATCCTCGGCTTGAAAACATCTACATCGCAGTAACTGCGCCGCCATTCTTCTCTGTTAATGGTCGAGGAAGCATTATGTAGGAACTGAGATTTCTGAGGTCAAAAAAATGAATTTTCGTGCTGCAACGAAAATTTTAAGATTTGTGCTTCAGTTTTGTAAAAAAGGAACAACTAACAAATATTTTGCTATGAAATATTTTAAAGTACTTTAGCAAGAAGTTTCCTAGTTAAATTTCTTTTCCTATTGTCAAGAAATTTTTATTGATCTTCAGTTCCATACATCATTGGAGTAATACACTTTTAAATCTGATTATTATTTGCAACAAACATTTCTGCACTGTATCAATATTATTATGCGAATATCGAATAAATAAAAGTCTCCATTAACGCTAGCACTAAACACTACTATTTTAGGTTGTTTCGTAAAAATAACGAGCATACACCTTTTAAAAAATGTTATGGACGAAAATTGTTTAGTATAATGAGAAGCGTACACAGCAACAATTATCTTTTTGCAATTTTCCTTTTTTTTATTAAAATATGATGTAGAAAGTCTATTAAATATAAAATAAAAAGTTGGTAAGGTACAGTTGTTCAGAGATTAATGTTTATCAAGATATTCATTAGTTGATTTTTAATGCAAGGAATGTTCGAAATGTTGTTCATTACAATCAATGCAAGCAAGTAGGTCATTAAGCAATGCAAGCGATACATGTGTAAGTGTTTCATATTTTATGAAACGACCATGTTTCGATAAAAAAAGGAAAATAGCAAACAATTAATTGTTGCCGTGTATGCTCCGTTTTATACGAAACAACTTTTGTTCGAAACAGTTTTTTTATGAAGCATGTAGTCTAGAAGAGAAGCTAACGTGAATGAGTTAAATGACTCATCCTGTATATGAGCAGCTCACTGCACAAATCAATTAACTCCACTTTTTGAAAAATCTTAAATTTAAGTGTCAAAACACTTGGTATAGTCATAACTTTTTATATTTATAATAACTTTCCCTAATAATTTATATTAACACCATTAAACGACAAAAATTTTTTGGTCACTGAATAATAAATAATTTATTTCAAAGGTCACTTTGATTAACTCTGTACTCTAATGTAGATCGTTGCAATAATGCAACTCAAATGCACTAGCAAGCCATGAATGATAACGGTGAATTTTTTTAGTGCCGTCTTATCAGAATTTAAGTAATGTAATTATGTAAAATAAAAGAAGTTTATATAATAAATTCCTGATAAATGTATCTTTGCATTTCAATAATCGTAAGTTTAAAATTTTGGAATGTCTCAAAATGACGCGTTCCATAAACTTAGTGTGAATTGAGCACGTTTTGTTCTTTCCAAGGAAAATTATAAGCTTCGCGATACTTAGGTATTTCTGCAGACACGGGTGGAATAATATAGTTTCAAGTTAACAATATGTATAAGAGTGCTTTTAAATTAAACGGTGTTCGTTAATTAAAATGATTTTATTATTGGAAGTAAGAGGATTCCGTTAATGACGATTTTTGCACGCTCTCCTGGAAGTTCTCATCGACGACGCCTCGTGTATTAATTAAAATTATTCTACTCGGCGTAATAATGCTGGAAAATTAATTACTTTTTTATATACTCGTCTGCACTTCCGCAGCCGATAATGCTCGATAATGTAATTCATATCGTGCGCACGACTATTTGAGGTGAAATGTTATCGCAATAACGACGAGTTCATATTTAAATCGGTCATTTTCAATGTCCGCCAATTAAAATCATTGGGCCCTCATGAAATATTGTTAGTAATATCGTACACGTATTCGTGATGAATATACGAAGGAACTACTGGCATACTTATTATACATACAAGGACTATAAGGACAATAATAATCATAAAATGTAGTATATACACTACAGAGTGCAGCTTATGTTCATTCAAAATACAAAACCAGATGACAATATAGATATTTTATCTAAACTTTAATGACACCTTTGGTAATACCTTCTTCTAATTAATATCTCGTATCTTTAGTAAACGAACAAGTATGATTTATTCGAAACCTCGATTTTATACAGTGATATAATGTATATGTATCAAAGGATGGAGTTTTATGCCAATTTACGTAAATTATTTTATAAAAACCATGATTGCTTAGAAACTTATTTCAATGATCTAAAATTACTAATATTACAAATATTATTAATATTTGTTGACTTCAATATGTTCTTGTATTATTCCAAAACAACAAAATCTAGACAAGTGCGAATCCGAGTTTTTAGTTCACATTTAATTCAGTTACACAATTAATAAGAGATGAATTATTGTACACCTAATACATTCCTCAGTAAAAACCAATTCCAGAAATATAAATTTGTGTAACTATCCTCGAATTACATTATCAGATGTACGGATTTGGGTATCTATTCATGGAAAAATAAAATATAAGAAATATATAACAAGAACGTCGTTAGTACAAAAATACATGTTTAAAATTCTGTGGACATTTTTTTAGCCTTGCTGAAGCATGCTAGGGTTAATGTTACTCGCTGTATTTGCATGCGCTTAATTATTTCCTGTATCCGGTGAATGTAACGCGGGAAATCACGCCACCAACACATAGATTTTTCAAGAAGGGTATCTTCACCACTGCGACCAATAGCGAAGAAAGCAATTTCCACGGAAAGCCTTGAAGAAAATATTGAAAACTGCCAGGCATCTAACTACGACGAACCGGCAGACTCTCTCGTTCCGCGTATAACAAGGAACGAAACCATGCACATTTCACCATAACCACCGTGTCGGTCCGGGGCGCGGTATTACGGGGCTGGAAGGAAACGGGTGGAAAACAAGACGCGCGACCTCTCATCTTCCAACGAGCTTAGCATTTTTACCGTACCTGTGCTTATACGCCGGCAAGAATTCGTGATATCGGAAGAGATAGAGTCGACGCTTCCCAGTTAACCGTTCTAGAAGACTGTACCTTCATTTTTGCATCCAAAATATTTCGGTTTATCTATCCGCACCGACAGGGCAAACATTTTCTTCCTGAACATTCCGAATCAATTTTTGTCTGTGAATTTTCTGCGAATTATCAGCACACAACTTCAACACTTTGATTGCCACGTCAACCACATTAAAAATTTCTTACAATTAATCATATTTAATCATATTTAATCAAATCACAATTGGAAAGCTGAATTGTATGAGATCAATTACATTCAATCGACGTTATTACCTTTCTCATTTAAATTGTATGACGTCAATTACATGGTCATCATCATTGCCATTTTCAGACTCCAATGAAATTAGGAAGATATGATAGATTAGCGTGAACATTAATTATCAAATCTGAGCAAATAATTCTGTCATTCATCTGTGGATGACACTGGCAGTCAAAGTGTTAAAGTATAAAAAATTTGTATTAGTTTATTAGTATTTTCTGTATTAGTAGTTTGTAGTTTACATGTATGAATAATATGAGTACGAAAATGGATTATAGTTTTAGAAAAAATATGTATTTAGGAAATGTATTATGACTTATTATACTCCTCGAACAAATTAATTTTTAAAGGATGCCAACCATACATTATAAATAATACATTTTTAATCAAATTTTTTGTCAGACTAATATGCACTGTATTAATTTAATACCAACGGATAACATGTAAGGTCATATATGTATAGCTACAGATATAGCTTTCATCTGACAAGACAATACTTTTTATCAAATTCAAATTCACGATATGTTTATTAACAATTACCTGATTTGTATACAGTTTAAGGTAATTATCAATTTTATAAAAAATTTAAGTTAATAATTAGATCCACATACAATTTAACAAGATAACTAGATTTATATACAATTTAAGACAATAATCAGATTTACATGCAGTTTAAGTTAAATATTTGATTCACACAAGATTGCACTGATTTTAAGATTGTAATATATATTATGTTGTGTCGTTCCATGCGATAAACAATTTTTTCCAACATAGTCGGAACCTGTGGAAAATGTGCTACGTATTTATTGTAAACAACATAAACAAACAATCGACATATACCAGATTTGTGTAACGTCCATTATTTGCAAGCAGCGTTCAAAATACGTTATTACGAGATTACCAACATAAATGTATTATCAGATGCAAATGGTACTACGCCGGTACAATGTCAGTATACAATCAAACAACAGATTTCAAAGGATGCAGATGTACGTGTTCCCAAACACGTAATAACGCAGTGTTGATGATCACGTGTTCCATAACCGATAGCGCAAACCGTTGAGTGATAATTGCATGTAACAGAACTAGGTCGAACGTAACAAAGAGAACATGATTTTTTTTCATTCCACCCGAATGTAATGTTTGGAAATATTTTGTTATGCATTCTGTAGCGAACTAGCCGTTCTGTCATCCAAAGACAATTAAAATATAATTGTGCCCATAATTATGAAAGTGGTCTAAGTCAAAATTTAAAAAAAAAATGAATTTATCACGTATTTCACACGACATGATTTTAAACTAAATTTATTCAATGTAATTTTTACGATATCGTCAAAAATGAACCTTTAGATAGTAGTTATAATTACAACGTTATACGGAATTCATTTAGTGTTAATTATGAAAGTGGTCTAAGTCAACATTACTATGAATTGATCGAAAAATGTAGAAAGAGAAATACATTTTCGATCAAACGAATGTCGCAGCCGGATTTTATTTCAACGAAATCACTTGAAAAATCAATAACAAAGAGAGTAAAAAATATCGCGGGCGAATCTGTCTCTTGGCTAAAAATTCAATGGATGAGATTCTTGAAAAATGAACCTTATAAAATGTTTTATAAGACTTCTTTAGATGATTCTGAATTCCAAGTTTTGGATCTTTCACCTAAAAGAGGAAGACCAAAAATATACGAAAATATTCAATTACTTCCATTATACAACACCACTAGACCAGTAACGGAAGAAAAACATAAAGATCTTATGTGTTTACTACCATACATCCCTCCAGTTCTTCAGGAACATTTTAAAAATCTTAGAAACTCGAAATTATGATAAAAATGGATTACTTTTTAAAAATGATTAATAAATGTTTATGAATTATTTCGTTAAAGTTGTTGTTTCAAATGGACCGTTTATTTTGAAAGTGGTATAAGTTCTTTTTTTTAAAGAAATTCAAAATGCCGAATCTGAGCTTGTATTGTCTAAATACCCCACGCAACGCCACTTACAATTTCTTTCGATGACATTGGACTTACACCACTTTCAAAATAAACGGCTCAAATAAAAATCACAATTTTTTATTACTTTAAGTCAATTATAGGACATTCAGTTAATTTTGAAAATGGTCTAAGTCAATTCAAGCTTTAAAAACAATATTTTCCTATGAAATTCACACAAAATTTCATATCTATAATAAATTTCCATTAATCAAGACTAAAAAAATTATAAATTAAAATGTCGCATAATGTAAAAATATTTTTTAATTTATTCAAATGCGATTCATTAAATATCTCGAAACACACACACACAAGAAATATATGACTTAGACCACTTTCATAATTATGGGCACAATTCAAAGCTAATTATGTTTATTATATGAAAGTGTATTATAATAATTTAATGATAAATTATAATTAGAAAAAAATTAATGATAACAAATGGTAATGGTGATAATACTAATGAAATCATAACAGTTGCTAATAGTTGTACATTTTTTCACTCATCCTGTATGTATAGGATGTCTCATTTGAAGTAACGCACTCAATTATCTCCTAAACTACAGTTCATTTCAAGAAATGTGTCAAACGAAACTTGCCCTGTTTCGAGGACGACATCCTATAATGGTTGCAAATTTTTGCTGGGTGGACATGCTTCCGAGATTTCAAAGTGACCTAGATTTTTTTTAATAGGCTGTATACTTTTTAAGTATGTGAACAGATAGTATATTTCAAGGGCAGTTCATTGACCTAAATACATTTGATCTTCGAAGATCAAACGTAATTTAGATAAGAAGATCAAATGCTGTTTAAAGTTTATATTTTGGGAAATTTTGGGACGTTTAACGAAGATTTAAACAACATTAAATAAATATTTAACTTCAAATGGGACACTCAGTATGTAGAAAAAAATCTCTGCGATTTCATCGTCAGTTGAATAGTCTTCTTTGTTAATCAATCTGTGTCCGAAATTTACTTATTCGCGATACCATAAAGATGTCGTTAATTACACGACTAGTCATATTCCCGGAATGAAAAAAGAGTAATTCTCACGCATACACACATGAAACCATCTGGCATTTAGAAAGTTTTGACGGTCACTACGAAAGATACTAAACTCGGCTTCGCGCAGTTAGTCGCGACGATACAATCCACTCCCGTTGATATCTAGCTAAGCACGTGCTCCGAATGCTAGTATGAGCGTAACGCCGCGGAACTTTAAGCACCAAAGCGGGGAACTCTCGGTTTTCGAATGAAAACTTCCCCACCGAAAGAAAGTTCCTTTTTCCGGGTCGTAAGCGAATTGTTAGCCTCTCTCCCTTTGCCACATTTACCACTGATTGCCGGCCATTATCCCGACTTTTCTCTTTTGTTTGCGTAGCACCGAGCCGCGCTCGCACGATCCCCTTGTACTTTCTGGGGCAGTTTGCGCGGAGACAACGCTAAATCCGACGGAATTTCTACCGCTACCATTAGCATGCGCGCACGCAATCGGGAATCGAGCCGATAAAACGCAAGCAAACAGTCGCGAGTACGTATTGCAGCGCTTTTCGAACTGACGCCCGGAAGAAAAGGCCAACTCGTGCAAATATCGGAGGATCGCGGTGCCGGCTTTTCTAACACACCCTGACGCTACGTTTCGCCAATTCAACGCTGAAAAAGTCGACCACGAAATGTTCTTTCCGTGCAATTAGGGAAACTTAAATATTAGCTGTACAAATTGATTCGATTCCGCTTCATCGGAGTTATTGCGAAAATATTTTATGACAACCGAAGATGTTATTCAATATTTTATCAAGCGTCTTCACTTTTAAGGCAAATATTTATAGGTTTTAACAATCATTTTTTTTTATTGGCAATGTATGCCAATACTCTAAATTCACAGTATTGGGTCTAATTATCCATATTCGCACAATTATGTCTAATAATTCAATTTGAACAATTATATCTAATAATCCATATTCGTACAATTATGCCAAATATTCTATATTCTTACAGGTATGCCAAACATTTTATATTCTTACAGGTACGCGAAATATTCTATATTCATAAAAATCAGCTAAATATTCTATATTCGTAGAAATATACCAAATATTTATTGTGTACTCGTAATATTATTATTCGATCGAAATAATAATAAACAGAATAAAGATTTATGTTCACTGTAAACAAAATGCTGATCTGCCTCACTGTATTACAATCACGTTGTTCTTATGTTTAGTAAAATATAGTGCTTCTTCTCTAAATAAATTTTAGAAGGATAGATGATTTTAGTAGTTGTTTCAGTTAAAAATTGAGAACGCAGCACGAAGATTGCATAAATATGTCGAAATAGAACAAAAATGATTTATTAAATATATTATTACATTTTTAAAGAAGTTAACGTCATTGGAAGAGTAGCAGACAAAAAATGTAAGACGACGTGAAAGGAAAACGAGAAGAAGTAAGTGCATCTCTTTCATGTTGTTGTTTCTCTTTATTTTTCTACCTTTTCATCTACATACTACTTTTATGTGATATTGTACTATTTATAGTTAAATATAATTGAAATATGAAGGTATACTATAGTGTTAAAAATATAGCAGTGATATTTATAGCATAGATATTTATAGCATAGATATTTATAGCTATTTATAGCAGGTCATTATAGATCTTTGGCAAAATTATAAAATGTAAGATTAAATAAAACCGACTAAACTTCGGTACGATTCGAAATTTCTTGATACGAACTTTCATTTACTTCGAACTTCCGTAAATCTATCTATGTAAGTGTACGTTTCCATTAACTTCTGCTGTCAATACCAGTATTTTAGGGTATAGCGCGCGGCCATCAAAATGTCACACGTATACCACCGCAGGAAAATATTTGATCAGTTACAATATTTGCACTTTATCACGTCCTAACACAAAACCATCCACATTGTGTGCCGCGACATTCTCGTGACAGCCCTGTGCCAGTGCTAGATAACTCACGGATCCGATTACAGCGATAATAATATGAATTGTTATGCATTGTTAAGAACAAGAGAACATCGGTGTGATTCCCAACATATGGATAGTTATTTAACCAATTCCTGCGTTTACAGCTGCGTGTTCGACACAATATTGATTTATTGAAACGGTAAAAGTATTGCATCCACTAGTATTTACTACGTAGATAAATCTGCCTCTTGCACAGCGTTCCGATATAAATAAGTTTGGAGGTAAAAATGAAGGAGATATCATCGATAGCGGCTTCATATTTTAAGGAACAAAATTCGTGGTAGTTGAAAAATGAATTTCAATAATAAAAAGACCCTTTTTTAAAGCAAAAAACAGATAACCGTCCTATTGATAATCTTTTTGTTTACTTCTAACACTTATTACATGTTATATATAGTACTTTGTCAATACTTATTTTATAAAAAAATGAACAATATATCACGGTTCTACATGCTCGTAACGTCTAGAATAAGATGTAAAGCTCCGATATGTCGTTAACACATCTACAGTCATTCTTAACGAATTAAAGACACTTGTTTAAAAATTATAAACTCTTTGTAAAATTATAAAAATAATATTCGTATCATTAATATGTACGTTTTCACGGAATAAGGTATTGAGATTATGGCAATTAACCTCTTGCTGTACTGTGATACGTGATGGAAATTTCTAATAATAATTTGCCAAGTATAAACGTTATGACGTTCTAACACTAATACATAGAATAAATATGATAATAGTAATAATAAAAATAATAATTCTAATATACAGGGTGTCCCAGGTTTTAATGTGTTCAAACTTTGTCAGTGTATTCTATGGCACAAAGTAAGAAAAAAATGTTATGTAAACATAGGTCATACAGAGCTTTATTAAGAAGTTATAACAAAAATTCAGAATAGGAATAGTAATCAACTTGCTGTTACTGCGAGCATTGGCTTGAATAGATCAGCACATGCCGTGTGTTTATGTAAGCTGTGTTTATTAATACATTTCGAAATGTCTACCGTCGTTGACAATACATGATTAACGTCGTTCGAAGATCGAATTTATGACCGTGCGAATTTCGTTTCTATTCTCTTTCATTTCATTTTGAACGAATTTTTGTTATAACTTCTTAATAAAGCTCTATACGATCTATGTTTACATAACATTTTTTTCTTACTTTGTGCCATAGAATATATTGACAAAGTTTGAACATTAAAACCTGGGACAGCCTGTATAGAATATGTACCGAACAATTCAAAGCCTTATACAGCGTATTGGCTGCTTCGCGTTTTATCGCCGAAGGGATCTAGAAGCGCTACCAAGATGGAGATAGTAAGATGGTCCCTAAAAATATACTAGCCTAGACAGCATTTATGCAAACCGGTGTACATTGATTTACAACCACTGAACCATTCTACCGGATCGCGCTGATGTTGCAGAGAGGCGAGAGAGAAAACTTACCGTATGTCGGCGCCACCAAGATGGCCGAAATTCCAGCAGGTTGGCTGAACCTCGTCGAATCGGAAGACCTGCGTCAGCTTTGTCCTGTTGCCCCTCTCCAGCGGTTCCGCACAGCTGTGCGATCAACGATCGAATATTTCCGGCCGTTTTGCAAACGTTAAAAACACATTAACCTGCCAGAAGATACTGTATTAATTGCAAATTACTTCAGTTTTTATCTATCATCACGGACAGTTCACGTTGCGGAAGAATTGTTTGCGGAAATTCCATATCTGTGAGCTTTCAGACCGCAGATTAGGGTTAATTTCGCAAGCACGATATTTTACTTCCGATTCGCAAAATTATGTGCGGCAATTGCGAATTAATACTTTTGTACTGTGTTATACATTCCTGGATTTTTTTTTATTATTTATAGGGTTTATTTTTGTTATTGTACTTTTTTTTCTTTCCTTTTTTATGGAACGATAACTAGATACCTTTAAAATACTAATTTCGCAAGCACAATATTTTAATTGGGAATTGACACTTTTGTACTGTGTTATACATTCCTGATCTTTTTCATTATTTACAGTGTTCATTTATATTGTTGTACTTTTCAATTTTTTATGGAAATATAATCAGATACCGTTAAAATACTAGAGTCTATAATATTTTGTCGCTACTAATGTTTATATCGAAAAACCAAATTTTTTAAAAACCGATTTCCAAATTTCAGTTTTACCCAAACATTAGTTGAACCAGATTTCGAATTTTTATAAATAAAAAAATCCAAATGTAATTAATACAGTAACATAAGTTTCATATTTGTTTAAAAATTGTTTATTTTGTCTGGTAAATATGGAATTTTCAAAAATATAACAAAATAAAATATACACTTTGTACCAAAACGAACTAAAATTAAATTAACTAAAATTCATACAATGTTTTAGTTAATCTATAGCACTGCGAAAGAGATAAAAATTGATAAATTACAATTAATATTGTTTCTAAGGTATAGAATGAAATAAACAAACCGATTTTGATTTTACTTTGTACTATAATATAAACATCAGCTATAGTAAATACACAAAATTAATCTAAAATCTATTTTCAGATAACTAGTGACTCTAATTTCGGAACGAATGTAAGGAAAAGTAATTAAATGATGTCTCGATATTAGATGCTTTCGATCAAGAAATCTGGCTTTCCGCCGTAACTTTTGAACAAGGCATTTCAAAATCTGTGTTCATATAATATGTTTTTCATATTTTTATTTACAGCATATGCTGGTAAAGTTTTGCTGTAACACACTGGGATACCCTGTATATATCAATGTATATATCAACGTGTCCTACAAGCAACGAGATTTTAAAACGAATTAGTTAATTATAGAATACTCCACTGGAAATTTATTTCCTTATCCTGGTTTTCCAAAATAATCAGCAAGAATAGAAATTTGCCTAAAGATTGATTATAAATTCTCAAAGTGTACCGTCGTTGCAGGAAAATTTTGGCAAACGGCGATCTGCAAGAGTGGCACTTATTAACGTATCAGTACGCACCATCGTGTCCGGAACGCTGACACAGCCGTTTGTCTCTTTCACGTAGTGGATACCGTTCTGCAAACGATCTAACAAATTGCAGGAAAATTAGGAGGGACAAAGGGAAGGCAACTGTAATCGATAATATCTCGTTGGTCGGACGTTGCCTCGTAATTACACGTGGAGCGAGCAAACGCTGGGCTTTCTTCTCCATTAATACGCTTCTTCGACGAGAGTACAGGACCGAAATTCAATTCCACCGGAGCGATACAACTTTGACCAAGCGGAATAATGTTTGTCCATGGCAGAACGATCCACGTTGAAAGCTGATAAATTTGTTCGCGTTTAGAGCATCGATACTGCGATACGCTGCTGCGAGTGTTCTTTGAGTCCCGTCGAAAGTCCGACATTCTAGCAATTGAACTCCCCCGTAAACGCCGTAATCACCGAGTAGATAACGGTAAATGATGAATGGGTCGTTTCGTGCTAAATGGATCGCTTTTTGGAGACGACGCAGAGTGGGCTGGAAATCCGCTTTTCGTCGCCAAAATTGAATTTTTGAAGTTTTCAACTTTGAACAAATTTTCGCGTTATGCGCGACATTACCGTTATCACAAAAATTGTGAGTCTTTTTGTATATATATGCATATTATATATATTATATTATGCATATTATTATTATTATTATTATGCATATTATACACGTAATTTTAAACCGCTACCGATTAATACGTATCTATGGTAGACAATTATTCTTTTTATGTCTTTCCTTTTTTCTTCTAACGTTGTATAAAGCATTGTTACTTTCGATAGAGTTTTTATTTATTGAATTCAATCAAGTGTTTCTTCAAGAATGTTCACATATAGCGTCGGATAGTCTTCATTTATCATAGTAAATAAACAAATTAAATTTGTAACATTGTTAACAAGATTATGAATAGGACACACGGAATGTTTATGGATGGAACAATCACTAGTCGTGTTGTCGTAATAATATAATCTCGTCAAAGCATCTGTTAAATTTTGCTTTTTGAGCTTTATTTAAAGTTAGTGCATTTTCTATTAAATTCAGACCTTTGTGGTTTATATATATGTATATAATAATTGTTTCTTATAACTGTTGGGATTTTGATAAGATTAACAGCTAAAGATTTTAATATGACCAAATCGCATTTAGTTTGGTTAGTGAAGCAAACTAACGAAAATAAATCATTTATATAAATAACAAATATTGATAACGAAAGAGTATTTAGTATTGTTTAAGAAGATTGATTGAAGATCTTTCTAATTATTTGAAAACTAATGCAAATATGTATTATTTCGAAGATGCAAAGAAGATTTATATAACCTAAGATTGTATGTAATACGATATATACTTACAATAAATAAAAAAACCATATTTATAAGATGAATACCCAATGGGACAAAATGCAGTTTTTAAAGAAATTAGAAATAAAACAATTACGCGTAAGAGAAAGTCATTGACACTGTGCATTCTTGTAGTTATATAAGAATATAATATAATAGAATTAGATAAGTGTTTTAGTTTTTTTGTTATCTTGTTCTAAACAAAAGCGTTCCATTCATGGCAGTTTCTCACTAGATTAATCCCCTTTCATACTTCAAAATCGTGGTCTCTCTTCATATTCATGATCTCCTTTTGTGATTTTATACCGCTTTAAATGGCCTCTTTTTTAAAATTGCGAGTATGACATGACAAATTGATTTTATCTTGGAGATTATATCGCTAGTATGCTGCGTTCATCAAACAGATGTATCAAATTCGCAATCCAGCTTTGACAAGCGGCGCTCCGATCAATTTTGTGGTACACAGAAACGCCACTACGTTCGAAAGCTTTCAATTATCTCCCGTTCCGTTAAAAACATCGTCGAAAAGCGCATTTTGTTAGTTCAGGAGTGGGCTAAACTTTGAGAGGAATAACGCACGCCCGTAAAGCGAATGGGATCGTCGAAAGCCACTTTCAACATCAGAGGAAACGGATTCACAAAGACGGAGAAGGTGAAGTTACGCCACACATCAAATCCTTTGAGATCCAAAGTCTCGGACCGAACGATCGAGTTCACGACTCTTCAGCGACAATGGTCACACGCTTGATTGAAACTGGAAATCGGTGCGTTTGTAATTTCTCTTTGAATCGGCTAACCATGAAAGGGCTGTGCTGTCTATTCTTTAAACAATCACAAATGTTTCCTCCGATCTACGTCAATCTTTTTCTTCAGGTCTCTGATTTCAGTCTGCCACATTGCCACATTTGTGATTTGTCAGTGAGCTGTCGATTGAAAACAATGCACTCATGCAAGCATGAACGGTGTGCGTGCTTACTGAGGCGGAAACATGTTCGAGTCACGTGAAGTCACGTAATGTCACGTTGCATAAGGACACGTGATACAGATGTGATACCTGCAATTTATAGATATAGATTGGCAAACATAAATTTGTGTAAATACAAATTTGAAAATATAAATCTATAAATGTAAATTATCAAATATAAATTTATAAATATAAATTGTCAGATATAAATTTATTTATATAAATCTACAAAAACATACATTTATAAATATAAATTTGCAAAACCATACATAAATATAAATTTGCAACAACATGCATTTATAACTATAAATTTACAAAGATGTACATTTATAAATATAAATTTTCAAGTATAAATTTATAAATGTGCAAATATAAATTTATAAATAAAAATTGTCATATATAGATTTAGAAATATAAATTGTTGTATATAAATTTATAAGTACAAATTGTCATATATAAATTTATAAATATAAATCGTCAGACATAAACTTAAGAATTTCTCTGCCTTCATTATTTTATCAGACTGTATATACACCCTCCAATTCATGTACTCTCTCTACTGTTTAAAATTACAGCTATTTTTATAATTAATGTATAAAATCTGCAGTCTAGTCATAACATTATATAAAATTATGCTACAACTGTTTTTTTTTAAATAAACGACTTTGTTTCCAGATTCTTACTTTAAGAAATGCCATAAATAAAATTCAAAACATGTGCATCCCAAGTACAATGTAGCCTTTAAAAATAAATTACACAAGAGTGTGTGTTTACAAAATATTGTACGTACCTTTGAAGTCTCAATCTTATGAAAATTCGTCAGGTTTAACACACATTATATTTTCTTATCGACGATTCTACTTCAATGGTGAATTCATGCCAAACGATATTAATGCTTCCCGTTAGGTTCTGATTACACGTTGCAAACACAGTATGGTGGAACAGTGAACGTTTGCACCCACCAGTGCAGCTGTATACCCTTAAAAGCATGCAGCGATGATGACCGTTTGTGCCGAATCGTCTACGTGAAATACACACTGCGTCCAAGTAATTGTTATACACCGTTACTATGGATCGTCACCCGTACCTTCAAAAGGTCGTCATTGAACTGTTGGATACCGTGTACTCGTAGTGACACTAGTAACCCATGGCGTAAAGCGCTTAATCGAATCGCGATGGCCGAAGGAAATATTTGCTGTGTTTGTAGGAACAGAGAGACACACATCCGGCGTGTATTGAAGGAATAAAATGAAATAGAAGATTCGACTATGTTTCACCCTTACGGCGATATATTGTTGTTGGTTATACTTAAGAAAATGTTGCTTTCTCAATATTTTTAATAAATGACAGTTTTATTTCTAAATTTAACTTCTCTCTCGATACTTGTGATCATCGGTTTGTTCTGGATTTTTATAATTTCCTTCTGAAAACTGTACCATCAACGAGATAATAATTGCTCACTTGCAACAAAGATATATTGTAGACTAAAGTGTGAGTGCTAGAAAAATGATTAAAGGTCTCGTTGAAGTAAATAATTGACGGAGATAATTGACAATAATACACTTTTTAGATATCAACGTTAAATCTCCTTGTAAAAGAAAAAATTTTTGAAAGACGAATTTGCATTACATTCATGATTATTAATTGACGAGCTTAATAGAAAATATTTGTTCAGCAAGAATGTAGGCAACATTGTTGAACGAACATTTAAAGTATAAAAAACATTTAAACAGTTACAGTAATTTTCACAGTTTTTAAAGAGATCGCAACAGTTAACTGGTTAATAAATTACATTATTTGGAAATCACATAGAAAATAATTTCCATGTCCACTGACAAAGTGATTATTATGATATTTTATTGACCAATTCTTGTAAATAATACCTACAATATGCAACTGCTTAGAACAAAACAAAACTGAAAGTAGCCGAGAAGTTAAAAAGGTACTTGGAATTTCATCCTTAATTATATTGTCCTTTTGGCAACTGGAACACACGCAGAAAACCGAGAACATTGCAACACCCATATCGCGTAAAATTAACAAGCAGACGTACAAATAATATCGTTTTCCGAACGGTGTTTGCTGGAAACAGAAATTGCAAACACTAGTCGACGATACCAGAACAATGTACGTTTGAAATCACGCGTGTTGCAACAAATTTTCGAATTCGGTTCGAAAACTGCCACACAACTCGTACAGTTAAATATTTGTCGAATCAGTTACGTGTTCTTTGTTAGCAGTAACAAATTTTAACAAACGTTAGAGAATTGGTAACAATGTTACATTGTTTTAATGTACATCTTCTAGAATAAAATAAAATAAATTCAAACAGTTTCCGAAATAAAAATTATTATAAGTGTCAAATATTCCTATGATAATAAACCAACAATTGCAAAAATCAAATTTACAATCTCAAAGCCAGCAAAACGATGAATCGAATCACACTTTACACATTGTACGCTATTTTCAACGATTTAATTGAAAAAATTTCAGGAAGTCTCTTTAATAACAGATACACAAAAAATTTTCATTTAATTATTCTTATCTCATCGACCGCGGATTTGATGAATTTATGAAAATCGAATAGGTCAAATGCCAAACACTAAATTCATTAAAAATATTCAAAGATACTGCTGTACTATTTCCAATTGTAAAATGATTAGGTTATTCGGAAAGTTGTTTTGTTTTTTAAGAAAAATTCATTCCGCAGGGGTGTTAAAAAAGCACTTGGCTCAGTATCTAGCCAATAAAAACCAGGGTTTCTACGAGCATAAGATTTCGAAGCTACCAGAAAAATGTCAAAAAGTTTCTTCGTTTTACTCTAAACATTAAATAAGCGTCTTTCGTTTTCCCGTGAAAGAACGAAACAACGTTTCGACCGAATATTAAATTAAAAAATAAATGTCCCTGTAGCACCTGTATCTTGCAATTAACGTAGACAATTTCTGTTCTACATAAATACTCGCAGTCTCTGTGCTTTACTATCTTATCATCGAAAACCATGATCTCATAATGTCACGTTGCATAAGGACACGTGATACAGATGTGATACCTGAAATTTATAGATATAGATTGGCAAACATAAATTTGTAAATACAAATTTGAAAATATAAATCTATAAATGTAAATTATCAAATATAAATTTATACATATAAATTGTCAGATATAAATTTATTTGAATCTAAATTGTCATATAAATTATCAAATATAAATGTACAAAAACATAAATTGTCAAATATAAATGTACAAAAACATACATTTATAAATATAAATTTGCAAAACCATACATAAATATAAATTTGCAACAACATGCATTTATAACTATAAATTTACAAAGATGTACATTTATAAATATAAATTTATAAGTACAAATTGTCATATATAAATTTATAAATATAAATCGTCAGACATAAACTTAAGAATTTCTCTGCCTTTATTATTTTATCAGACTGTATATACACCCTCCAATTCACATGTACTCTCTCTAGTCTTTAAAATTACAGCTATTTTTATAATTAATGTATAAAATCTGCAGTCTAGTCATAACATTATATAAAATTATGCTACAACTGTTTTTTTTTAAATAAACGACTTTGTTTCCAGACTCTTACTTTAAGAAATGCCATAAATAAAATTCAAAACATGTGCATCCCAAGAACAATGTAGCCTTTAAAAATAAATTACACAAGAGTGTGTGTTTACAAAATATTGTACGTACCTTTGAAGTCTCAATCTTATGAAAATTCGTCAGATTTAACACACATTATATTTTCTTATCGACGATTCTACTTCAATGGTGAATTCATGCCGTAGCACCTGTATCTTGCAATTAACGTAGACAATTTCTATTCTCCATAAATACTCGCAGTTTCTGTGCTTTACTATCTTATCATCGAAAACCATGATCTCGTAAACTACTACTCGATGCAAATGAAGATATGTTTCTCATCCAAGTTCGCGTGCGTTTCGTCACACTTTATCGCACTTATACGAGAACGAAATCCCGATTCGGCATAGTAACGCGGCATAATGAAGCCCGTGGGTATTAGAAAAACAAAGTAGCTACCGGTGAAACGAGTTTGGTGGATGTGAACAGGCAAGTGTACTGTTTAAAATTGATGGAAATAGTAATTAACGAGTATCGTTTCTGGCCGCCGATAGACAGACACGCAATCCACGGTCGAACCCAATTCATCCCTAACTCGAATACCGCATCGATAGTATCGACCAGGTCGTTGCGAAAGTGGCTTCAATCTTCGTCCGAGCGAATGGGATTCGCAGTTGATTCGCAAACAAGATTCCACCGCGTTTTAAACGTTCAAACAAAGTGAAGTGGCCGGACAGCTGATTTATTGTCGGGATTTCCGGCTCTCATCCCGGGATCCGCGTTGGTCTTTGTAAGGGTGCCGCGTGTGCCTGTATTAATTCGACCGTCGGTGAATTGAAATTTCGGGAAATTAACGTTATAATCCATGCATAATCGGGGCCACTCCGTGACTTGCTTTCCAGTTTGTCTTTCGCGTTATGTGCCCGGAATTTGTCATGTTAACCTCGGCTCTAACGGACCTTTAATTCGCTCGAGTCCACAATGCTATTATTCTGCTGTATATATGTATTCGTTTACAGTGACTGAGTAAATATTTATTCCTATGTATTTTACTTAATACGTTATGTACCGAAAGGCAGTCCCAAGAATTTCCACAAGATCAAGCTAATTTAATGAAGACTATGAATAATTTATAATTTCATTAAACAATGTTCAGTACGGATTTGGGGGCTAATAATAAATAATAACGAACATATGTACATGTGGCAATCCTGCATTTGCTAAATAAACCATCTGACACACAACTTTCACTCATCAAGAGGAATGAAATCTCTTTAAAGTTGTTAATCCATTGTCAATTTATATGAAAAAATTGATATGTCCTGGAATCGAGTTACGTAAATTTTTTTATACTTATAGAAAATTTTTTGTCTTTTAAGACTTAAATTTACATCAACAGAATTAGCATACGCTTGATTCATGTATATTTAAATGATTATATTTAAACGACAATACGCGTTCAGATTTATTTATATTTTGTGATATATCTATAGGTTTTTTTAAAGAAGTGAGCATTGTTTCGAATATTTAAAGAGTCACTAAGATTGATAGGAATATCGACTAGTTATCGTCGTTGTTTTATATACAACAAATAAATAATGAAGAATGATAAAATACAAATGTTGACACATTATTATTTGCCTCTTTCAAAACCATGCAACGTTTGTATTTAACTGTTGTATTATTCAGTATATAAAATTGTAAACTTATATATAAAAATATGCAACCTAGTTTATCTACTAATAATTTGAAATCTGAAAATTAATACTTAAATCTAAAAGAGCATTTATTATCTTCTTAATGTTGTCGTAGGCGATTGCAGTTCGATAAAATAAATTAAGTTAAAAATAAGAATTTATTAGAACACTAAAAACAAAAGCAACACGGATAAACGAATAGGAATACCATGAAAAAACTTGAATATTTAATTGTTCGCTTAGAAAGATACGAACAAACGTGCGCTGGATCGAAAACCAAAGTACATATCACATTGAAAGCGAGCCACGATTGTTAAGACCTTAGTCGGCCATTGTGAAGTTGAAACGGTTAACGAAAATTTATCGCCGATCTTAGATTATTTCTATAATCGATTTTTCCGTTTCGCTGCAGAACTCGAGGAACAATCGATTTATATCCCGTAAAATTCCGTTTAATCCTTCCAACCTTTTCCTTTCCCGTATAAATAGCTGCGAACCATTAAGCACGTCACAAAGATTGCAGCTCCGGTATTAATTCCCAGCCGAACCTTCCATAACAGTAAATCTGATTTATTGATAAAGTTGCGCTTTCATGTGTGCCCTAATGTCTCGGTTCACCTACTCTTCCTCCGCGATAAGTTATTGTACCATAGGTACTAAACGAAATGTGAATTGTTTCAGAATACTTAACAGGTTTCGTACTCCGAATGAATCGATCTCTGGATATTTATGTTTTTACACTCGTAATTATACCATTTTACCTTTGCTTTTCCTTTTTCGAAATTTTTCCTTTCTGCAAATCAAATTCACCCTTTTGCGACCAAATTCATACCGATAGTTATTTAAACGATTTGTTTCAACTTTCAAATTTAATATCAATTTGTACGCTTATTTGCAACATAATACAAATTTTTTTTGCAAATAATTAATCTGCGGTAATTATTTATAGAACTGCGTTTAATTTTTTAAAATTTGATACGAATTTTATTATGAATAATTTTATTACAAATAAGTAATAAATTTGAAGTGCAAACAAATTGAAGTACAAAATCTGACTGCCAACAAACTGTCAAAAATGAACTTTTTGGAAGGTTTATCAGCTCTGATTATACAGGGTATTCCATAATTATATTAACATCTAGAAAGGGGTGATTTCTGAGATCATTTGAAGTAACTTTTTCCTCAGAAAAAATTCAGCTTTGTTTATAAGTTATTATCGAAACCTTTCCAGGTGTTAACATAATTATGGAACATCCTGTATATGTACAAATGGATTGTATATACAGAGTGCATGATTTGAACGAGTGTAAGATTCTACACTTAATATAAATTCAACAGGATACTAAAATATGTTGTTTTAACTAACCTGAACGATTTTAGTAGTTATAATTTCGTATTATACATATATAAGAACACGTCTTTTTCCCTAATTATTATACGATTTCTTATTTAAAACCAAGTAAAAAATAATCCTAGACTAGTTCTCAAGCCATCGAAAAAATATGTATTTCTTTCCCTCGACTCTGAGTGTATTTTTCACAAATTAAATATAAATAAATTCAATTAAATATTCAAACAATTAATGCAAATGCAAAGCCTAAATAATATGACATCGTTTAGAAATGATAACGACAAATCTCTCTGCTGAAGTAATAAATAATAATATTTAATACTAAAGTATTCAAATAGAATTATAACGAGAATATTACGCTAAAAAAAGAAAGTTTTCTAAAAATAACTTAACACGTGTTTAAAATTCGAACTGTTAAAGCGAAATTATTGTTACCTCCTAGAGAAACAAAATGAATATTTGAACACAAAAGGGCGAGCTATCAATCATACCGCACACATTGAAAACAATGATTAGTATTTACAGAATCTTTATTTCGGTAAGTGAACAAAGTACGACAGCTTACAACGTTTCACTTGAAGTTGCGCAACTTCACATTACATAGTTACGTGTAACATTAACCTCTTAGCTAGTACTTAACACGATTAAGTGTGTTCTATTATCCACAGGTTTACGTCTCGTCTTGCATATATTGTTCTGACTTAACAGCATCCGTTATATGTGTACCTTACGTGCTACTCTATTACACTGTACACGGTGAACAAGGTAAGTTGGTTAGCACTATTACATTCCCATATTTTGTGATAAACTGATCAAAGTTTTCTTGCCTATCAATGATACGAGTTTCAAAGATCTGCAAAGTTAAATAAGTCGCGAACCATCGTGCAATATCAAGAATTTAGAAACAAATTTCAAGAACACCAAATTATAAAGGATTTTACTGTGTTGAAAATAGTTAAACTATTTTTCTGAATTTTTTAAATAACAATCTTAGCTATTATTTTGCTTGTTATTTAGCAAACATTGAGGTAAATTCGTTTAACATCGTTAACAAACAGCTGCGTGTAAATTATAGTGTAAAAGCAACCGTTGACACATTATTATGATTTAATACTAGTTTATCGTTCATTATGAGAAAAGGTTCTTGCAAGTTGGAATTTAATGTGAAAATTAATTATCACTGCTCGAGGGTGACACGTATCATTTTATTTCCACTGCGAAAAATGATATAACACTCGTGTATATCAATATATAAGTCTAATACGATAATATAATATCAGTCGTTGAATTGACATAATTGCACAAATTACTAATGCAAAGTATTTATTCACAAAAATGTTCTTCCATCGCATCGTTCGATTAAGTAATAAAATGTTTTCCATCAATCTCATGCAACAATGGAAGTGTTGAATTTCCAACAAGTTTTGTTAGGTATCGTAAATAAAGAACATATACAAGATTGATATAAACAATAACAAAAATTATGTTTGGAATTGACTTAGAAGACAATATACGACGTTTCAGAAATGAGAAAAAAATTATAATGAACTGTAAATTATAATATCTATGATAGAAACAATTTCGATTGATTCACTGTGTGTGTAGTGATGAAAATAATATAATAAAAGTGTTCGCGTTACACTGTCCACCCTGTATAGTGCACACACCCTGTTCTCGCTCGTGATTCGACATCATCTCTATCCTTCCATTTCCATAATATGACTCTTAAAAGCCGAAAACTACTTGTTATTCCATTCACACTTTACACCGGCCACTGATTCGTGTCTCACATTTGCTCACACGGGTTACGATTACGAGTCGAAAACACCATAAAATGCGATGAAAAATATTACCTCTGAAACGCGTTGAATAGTAAATGAACCCTACGAGGATACAGAATACATTTCTGGGATTCGACGATATATTAATTACGATTTCGCGCTAGACGACGTTACAAACAATGTTTCGTTCGATAAACTCTATTTACTCGATCTCGCCGAGCACTTACGAATGCACTGACCAACTCCTGGAATTATTGTTCTCGTTTGCCAGTCCTTTTGACACCTTCTATTCCGTACAAATTCTAATGAACATTTTCAATTAACAGCGACTATTCTGCAGAAATAATAGTCCGCGTAATTAATAATTTGATAACATAAGTAATGCCGAAAAGAAGATGCTTGATACATTCTATAAATTCTCCGATTCTATGTACACACATTTGTTCAATATTTTATAAATTGCAAATTACTTTAGGCAGATAAATTAGCACGAATTGTTCAACAGCTATTAACAAGAAATACATTGCTTTTCAAATTAATGTATTTGCAACTTAATGGAGAGAAATGAAATTTCATTAAATTGTAACACAAAGCAATGACAGTGTAAGATTGCTTGCGTAAAATTAGGTGGATTTTATGTGTTTCAAGTAACAAATAAAATATCGTTTTCAATAGATTCAATTCTGCAAGATATTTTATATAATAAAAGAAACATATAAAAAATATATAATGAAATACAAGTGCTGTAATAGTGGCTATTTCATAGACAAAATAATGTTTGTTCGACAGCAAAACTATAATATAAAATAATAGCGTGAAGAATACAAATTTTATACTTTATTACAGCATTGCAAAATTTCCTATTTTTCAAAAACGCTCCGTTCAGATATGTAATACGTTCCGCGTGTATTCCTATTCTTCATCCTTTTACGATTTCTTAAATGTTCTCTCGTCATAGAAAACGAATTACTCTCCCTGCGCTCGCATTCAATATGCATGCATTCGTATGCACTCAAATAGTGACATCGCGGGGAAATCGTTCAGCGTCGTGACTTTTGTGCATACACTGACTATTGTAGAACTTACATCACTAGACACGTTTTAGATAGAGCTTCCTCTTTACGTTTATACAGTTTAGTCCCAAGTTTAGGCAACACGCGATACCGCCAATAAAATCTTTCATTTAAGATGATTTGTCTAAAAAATTCGAAAATCTGTCTTATTTCAACGTCGAATTATTCAAACACAATATCATTCAGAAGGAACAAAAAGATTTGTACATTTTGCATATTTGTGTACAGAATCATTAGCGTGAAATAGAACATTGATACATAAAGAATTCGCCTCAGAAATAAAAATAATTTTATTTTTAAAAATAAGATTCAACTATGAGAAGTGTCATTGAAATCAGAAACTGGTAAACAAAAGAACATAAGACGAGCACAACAAACAGAGTTCATTGCTCATCTTTGTAATAAAAATAATTTGTATTTATAAAAAGAAGGTTCAAGCAGAGCAAAAGTGTAACAAAAATCAGAAAATTGCTAAAACAAATTCAACAGTATAGAAGGAGTAAAACAAAATTTAAAAACAAGTGCAATATAAGAATCGATATTTGTCATAAATTGGATAAATTAATGAACAACCAATGGAGTTAATATCAATTTTTCAGAGGAAATAAAAATCATGGAAAGCTTAACGAAGATAATATCGATAATTCGATAATATCGAATGGAATCGTATTCGTTAACACTTATTTTTTATCCGTCATCCGAATAAAATGTTGCTCAACCCTGATTCGTTGGAAAAGAATTTTTATTGACGGTTCACGAGCGTCCAGAATGAAACGGTGATGAAATACAGCACCCAGAAACACTCCGTCTACATAGTACCTTCTCTTACTCATATGTATGTACACACTGCATGCACAGTTACATAGACACCCTTATCGTTTATAAATATCAAAAGGATTCGCCCAATATTTTCGAAGCGATGCTTCGTTACATTTTCCGAGCTCCTCGTGCAACCGCGGCGTTTTCTTTTTAACCACCGGGAACAGAGGTCGAAAGGCGAACCGCGAGAATGTTCGCAAAAAATAGAATCAATTTTCGGGGCGACGTTGTTGAAAACGATTACTGAGCAAAGGGAAATCGTCTTCCAGCCACTTGGTCGACCGCAATTACGCTGCGAGCATTTACACGAACTCGTACCTTCATATGGCGACGTTTAAGACCACGGAAATTCTCTTATGAGATTAGAATGTTTCATTGGGTACCGCCTGTGCCGAAATTCGATGGAAAATTATATTCCAAGTATTGGTTGCTGAAGGTTGCGATCGATTGAAAACTGTAGTCGTAAGCGCATACACTGACTTACGAAAGTGCTTGAACATTGATCGTAGAAAAGTTTTACGGATATGTGTTATACAAATTTCGTGAAAATATTATTGGTAATGCAGTTAGTAGACTGAATTGTATGAAAAATCAAAATTTTCTGTATCAATTGTAAGAAGAGAACAATGGATCACTTGTTTTTGTTAATAACTTAATTCCTTTAATTCCGATTAATTTAAATTCTTTTAATATTTTTAGCGTTTTGAATTTTACTTAAGCAGCTTTGTTACAAATACGTGAAAATCGTAATCAAGTAATTAGATTCGACTGCCACAATTATACGAGTAAGAATTATAAAGTATTTTTACTATAAGGATACGCTTCACGAACGGTACAAAAGTATTTAAACACTTTCGCAAATCTTTTTCTTGCTTTCCGTTAATTAATAGGCCATTTTTATGTACGAAACTCAAAACCGGAAGTTGCTTTGTTTTAACACCTTCAGCTTTTAAGGAGTCTAACTTAAAAGGAAATAAAATTGTCAAATATCAACATTTCTTTGCTTTATTGGGGAAATTTGTACGAATTTTAGCAAATTTATTGGACGTGTGCTTGAGTTGATTTTGACTTACCCTATACAATGGAACAAAACACTCGCGTACGATATATTCATAGAACTTCTTTAAGTGTTCCAATACTTTCGTGAATCAGTATACATTGCTGACAATTCAAACCAGTCATTATTTGCAAAATAATACAACTTACCAATTTTAATGACCTTAATGTATATTACAAATAATTTCCATTTCCGCGAACAAATTGTAACGATCTTGTACTTGTTATACTCGAGCTGCTTGATTCTGTCATTGATAAATTAAATTGATGTACTGAAACGGAAATCATTCATGACCGGGATGAATTAATAAACAAAAAGATTATAGAATTTTGCAATGAGATTATGCAGGTAATGCTTATGTATGCATCATCGTAAACAATGGAAGTAAACAAGTATTATAGATTACTTTAAACATTAACATTTACAACATATTCCGCAATCATTAGGACCGCCGAGACTAATCATGATATCTTTTAAAAAACTGTTCGTTGTACTTTCACTTTAATTCTGGTGAGGTCGTAATTTACCAAAAATTGTTGTATCACTGTATACCAGGAGGATACAGTTAAAAATTTGGAGGATACATTAAAATTGATAAAGTTTGTAATCGCTAATGAAAATATAAGTATTTGCTCACGACACAGTAAGATAAATATATGGTACACAAAAGAATCAAAAAGTACATGAAACACTCTGATTTCTTAATTAACGGATTTGGAAATGAACAGCATTGGAAATGTTCGACAATGATCGATCATTCTAGATGTAAAATCAAATGCATCTTTCTCACTTTTACTTATCTTTCATAAATTCTTATTCGCATAAAACACTTTGCTATTTATTATACCATATCTACATTTCATCTGCTTAGAAACATTTATAAAAAGATGTTACGTGTACCAGTATGAAATCAGCTACGGCCTCCGTAAGCTTAAGAAATCCCATCAAAGTGATTCTAAATCTTCTTCCTGAGATCTGCGCGAGACAGTATCTCATAAACTAACGAATCCGCGCAATTACTACGAACGCGTAACTTAATATCCCAAAGAACAAAGCCAAGTGAAACAAAGCCAAACTGTAATACTATTAGCTCGGTGGATATGAAATGTCGGATTTTCATTACGCGTAAATATTTGTCTCCTTGCTAACGTTGTCGTTTATGACGTAATCTCTTTCACAGTCTTATCGTGTATTCTCAGAGACGTCTCTTGTCAAAAAGAATTTCTTCAAAATTCTGTATTTCTGCCATTTAATTTGAGCTTCGTACGAGTACGAATTCGGCGTATATTCGTGTAGTTTTTTTTGTAAGCCGAGTTTATCCACTGAAAAGACCAGAACTTCTTTAGAAAAATGGCATTTAATACATTAAACCGAAGCAAATGAGTCATACGCTGATGAACTAAATATCTTCCGAAAAGAGATACGAAGTTTCATTCATATCAAAATCCGACATTTCATATGCATCAACCTAATAATAACATGCACAACCTAATAACAATAAATGTCTACATCGCAACGGCGTCTACCAGAGATAAAGACGTTTCCCTTTGTTCATCGATGGACCTACGAGATACGCGCTACGATAGGATAACGATCGGCGAGAACCAAGAAGTTTATTTCCACCGTGTCCGGCGCGATGTAATCTTTAAAAATGACTTCGTACCTTCGAGACACGCCGATGGTCTGCCGTGTACAGATCCCACGTAGTTGGTGACAGATCAACGAAGAGACCGCGGAACCGTCGACACTTATGGTCGTTCACTACCCGTGATGATAGTAGATCTTGTCCTGGCAGTTGCAGGTGGCGCCGCAGAACTTCCGTCGTTCCTGACCCTCTTTCGTTTTCGTATCACAGACCCAGGAACGAAACGTCCTGACCAGTTCGGCGCAGTTCGACCAATAATCGGTATGGTAGCAGGCGTTCGTGCAGAGCTGGTTGCGTGAGCAATGGTCCTTGCACATGCTGCACGGCTTTCCGGCCACGTACGGATGACCCATGCCACCCATGTAATTGCCGCTGCAAAAATTCGTTTACGATTCAGTGGCTTGGAAGCGATGCGCAGCCTGCCATGTATACGAGGGTCAGGCGATACGTATAAGTTACCCACCTACCCCCATGTAAAATACGATTAACCTCTTAGTTAAGCAGCATATATGAATAGCAACAGCTAGGTACAGTTACTCTTATTAATTTTCGGACAGAACGCTATTTCATTATACAGTAATTTCTCCCTAATTCGCGCTCAGATTGCGCACGAAAATTGACAATTTTGGAACAGGAGATACGATTGTTTGAGTCTCGCGGCTCATTTTTATAGTTACCGATTGTCAACAGCTATAAAAACGAGACGCAAGGCTCGAATAATCGTATCTCATCGCGAATTAGGGAGAGAATGTATGTATTCTACTTTATGTGAGGTGCGCGATGTATCACGTCACTTATTGTGCGAAACGATTTGTCATTTCTTACCGATTGAAAATACACAAATAATTCTTTTCGAGTTTGAAAATTGTCATATTTTCATGTCTCATTAATTGACCGCGGATGTTAATGCAAATGGATACGTTTATAGGAAAGAGATAAATTTATGGGACTTGGACAGAAATTTGTTTTATCAATGGAGGATTCTAAAAATATAATTTCTTCTTTGCGTATTATGCATATTGCATATTTTCTACATGTATCTGTCTTATTTCTGCATATTTCGTATATATTCGAGCAACTAAATTCTAATAGCTTGGGGAATATGGTTAGAGGCGGCAATGTTTTACGCAAGAAATGTGCATGCTACCAAAGAAGTAACCATCTTCCACATTGTTTTATTTAGATAATTACGATTAACAGCACCATTAATTCTATACGAGGTAATTAAGTTTACATTTATTTCTAGCTTGTCGAAACCTTGTGGAGTGCATTAAAGAAAAGATCAATTATAGTTAGATAACAGATAAAATTCATGGTATAGACTACAATTTAATATGGACGCGTCACATTTTTGGAATTTGTTAGAATGATTTCTTTCTTGTGGTCCATAAATTATTACTGCAACCGCGAAACCTAATAATAGCTGCGATTTCTTACTAATTTCTTATTTCTGTTGTCTGAAAGCCATAAACAATGTTATGATCTGCATAAGATCAGACTTTCTAATAACAAGCCTCATGGGTTTAGCAAGAGTAGAAATCAATAATGACGTTATGTCATTACTTGACAGAAATGATACGCGCAGTTACGATGATAAATAAGATATATTTCATTTTGTTACCTGTTAATAAGTAAATTTTCAAGTCATAATGAACTTTGTCCCATTTCTAGAAGGAATCGACCAGATACATCGAGTCCCGCCATCGTGATCACAATGCAATAGTATTAATTAACCGATATTCTTAGATCGCAGCGTCTGAATGCTTCGTTATTACACAGAGTCGACTAAATTAGTGCAAGCAGTAAAAGCTTGTCCCAGCCGGTACGGTATCTTCTGGCCAGCATAATGCCTCGCAATCAGAACAATGCGGCTCGTTACAAGGGCAACAAAAGCTACAGCTGATTCGTTGGTAACTATTCATTTAAGCAGAACTTGTTCCTAAATCCCTTACTAACAACCCCGTATTTATCTACTTCCGTTCGTTCTCAGCCGGGGCAATCTTCGCCCAATCTTCGAGACAAATAGATAAAAACGGCTCGGCCAACTTTCGCCGATCCTTACGGCCTGCCATTTTGACCATTTTTTTCTTCGGCCGTGTGGCCACGGTGCCTGGGAACGGTCTTAAGCCAATTTTCAAACGGAGCCGCGGCTGCAATTAATTTACATTTAGAGTATTTCCGGTAGAATCCACCATTGCGGCTGCAATCATCGCGCGGTGTTTTGAATTCAAATGGCCGCGGTCGTGTCCGTGAAATTAATTACGAGATCGCGCCCCCATCGCACGGAGGAAAAAATATATCTGCACACCGCCACGTGACGTGGTTTATTTATTACTCTCGGAGGAGGTGCAGCGATACGAATTAAGAAAATTAAACGGCCCGTGGTGGACAGAAGTCGTTCGAGACGGTGCTTGGATTATTTAACAGGTCATCCACCGACGATGATTTCATAATTTTTCAGAGCCTACAAATATCAACCCCAAAAGCTTCTGTTATATCGAAGTAATTTAGGTAATAAAACCGAAACTAGAATGTTATGACTCTATTATGATGATTCGGTTCGTTCGAATCTATTACAATGAAAATGAATTTTTAAATCTAATAGCTAACAATTAGTATCACCCAACGTATGTATTAAGAACTCTTCTTTAATGAATTGTTTGATGGAAATTGCAACTTCAGCCATCCCCATTAACGTGAACTAATCATTTCGATTGCGATTGTCTTATAGAAAAAGATTTTTCACCCTTAGCACTCAAAAGATTTTTCTGATTTTTTTTTATTTGATCAACAAAGTTGAATTGAAATAAAAATCATTATTTTTATAAGAATTAATAAATAAAAAGAATTCATTTTTGTTTATGCATCTTACATGCCTTTCTTACGGTACGAAAAACGAATAATAATTGAATATTATCGAATATGTAGTATCGTTATATCGGTGACAATCTCAAAAATTCCATAAAATTGAAGTATTTTATTTAATTGAATTAAATTTGCAAAGTAAAGTTGTATGACATTAATAGTCATTAATTACGTTTAGAACCCGATAGCTTTTGTGTTAATTAAATTAAAATTGCAATGCAAAATTGTATGACATGAATTACTTTTTCATCAATCTTACGTTTTGCGAATCTTAATAAACATTATGAAATTATCATAGATTTACGTAAAAGTGAATCTCCAAATCTGAGTCAACAAGACTAAGAGAATATTCTCAAGAGTTATTTCTTCATTTTTCTTGATCAATGCATTTCTTTTTGTGCTAGAATGTAATAAAAGCGGTGATTTTTGCGTAACGAGGCCAGGCTCCAATGAATAAAAATTCTGAATGAACGTCGCCACTGTTTGCATGTTAAATTAAAACGCGAATTTCATTGTTCCTGTGACACGAATTACTCTGTACAGAAATTATTTTGTGAACGGAATATTATTTAAATATGACAAGGAAACAATTGCAAGCTGTTCCATTTTTGCAGAATTTTTCGGTCGTTTTTATTTATGACAGGTTTTAAATGTTCTTACGAATTATTCATTGTTGTCGTAATTCATAAGTTATGGCTAAACAAACAGATATTTCGATGCAATTTACGAGTTGTATATTTTCCTACTTGGACGGTTTATTTAGAGTAACTATTTACTATTAATTTAATCTTGTACTCAATTTATTACACAAAAGCTACATATAATTTTATTTGTATTTAGATATTATATTTATTATATTGAAATATTTCTGGCAGACCGAAAAATACTAAAGAAATTGATTCTTCTTCGACATTGCCAAATTAGCACGTAAAACTGCCTATTAGCAAGTTTTAAAGTTGCCATCTAATATCGAAACCGCTATTTTTCATCTTCGTAAGGCAAGAACCAAGATATATACAATACAGTATACGGTTTCTATGAAAACCATTTCCATACTAACAGCAGTTCTCGTTGCTCGAAGCTGTGGGCAACTTTTTAATCGGAAAACTTCTTAATAAAGGTACAATTAAATCATCAATGGGCGGCAAGCCTTAGTTAAAGTAATACAAGTTCCTGGTAGCTTTCTGATTGGAAAAATGAAAGAAAGACTTTACATTGTCGAACTTCTGAAAGCGTCTTACAGAGATTAAACTAGCTTAAAATTTTGTTTGATTATTTTGGAAAATCCAAATGCGTTTTTAGATTCAAACACATAACACCAATGTATTATATAACTTTTATGTACACTACGTGTGTACATTGTTGGATAGTATTGAATTTCATGTACAAAATAGATAAAATGGTCACTTATACAATATATTGAATTTTTCTTTTATCATTGTGGCTCGTCTATAATTAATTATATAGTAGCATAAAAGCGTCAAAAAATTAATATCTACTTCAAAAAATTTTGCTATTTCTTACAGAAATAATGGTAACATGATTACAGTAAGCTATAAGTATTTTTATTAACTATAGTTACATTTAAATGCAGATATTATAGGTACATTAAACTTAGCTCTGTAATTAATTACATGACATAGCTCTGATTGTAACTAATTAAATGACTTAGAACTGATTATAATTAATTAAATGGCATAGCTCCGATTGCAATTGATTAATGACTTAGCTCTGATTACAATTAATTATACGTTGTTGTATTTGGATCGTCTCAGATTAAACTGTTTGCGTGTAAAACCTATTTAGGTAATGGCGATTTCAGATATCATAGATTCAGATAACTGAAGTTCTATAATATAAACAGAAAACAATTATCAGTTCTACTATAATCGCAAAACAATTTTTTTCATTATCGATAATAAATAGACTACAAATTTTACTCACTTATCGTAATAATAGGTTGGTGAAAAATTTAAGATTATCTCGATATTGTTAACATCTTACAAAAATTATTAAACAAAGAAAAAAATTTCTGTCTTGTTCCTGTTTGTTGCAATTTAAGAAGAAAGTTTTTATTTTGCATGAGGATCCGCAGTCTAATAATAAATAACTTTAATGTAAATAAATAGAGCTACATGTAATGTGATATCAGAATACAATTTGCTGCTGAAGTTTGAGAATCAATTTTTATTAAGATCTACGAACTGAATCAAACTTTGTTAGAGTCTATGAAATGTAAAGTAGTTACAAAAATCATTGTTGTGTCAATGATGTTGCTTTTTCTCTGTTTGTACATTGATAAATAATATTCTAATTTATTTCAAAGCAACTCACCAATTTATTTGATTATTATAAATCAAATTATTCTTATAATATATATATATTATTATATATTTAATAATATTGTATTATAATATAATATTTATATTATAAGATATATATTATAATTATATTATAATATTATATTATAAGATATATATTATAATTATATTATAATATTATAATATTATATTAAATATATTATTATAAAAAAGACAAAAGAAAATTGAGAAAATTTAATCGACAAACCAAACTAAGTGGGCAGAAAAGAAATAAAGTTTCAAAAGTAGGAGAAAAATAGTTACTAAAAATAAATGCGTTTAACTGAAACACATTATACGTCTATATGCACGAAGAATATATTGAAATGAAACGTAATATGTATATGTCGATATGAAAGAGAAGTGTTCCAGGCAGTAGCTTAAGTAGTACCATGTTATTCGTAAAAACCGTGGATGATGAAGAGGACTATCGGGGAGCAAGATTTCAAAGGAACAACGGAATAACGGTTTTATGAAGCGTTGAAAGAATATTGATGGTTTTAAAAATAAAATCTCGATAAAAAGGAACTGCGAAGGGAAGAAAATTTGAATGCGAAGAGAAGAGGCGTAATTAAAATCGCTCTGTATGTGTGTATGTGTGTGTGCGCGCGCGCGCGCGTGTGTGTGTGTGTGTGTGCGAGGGAGGATGAGAATGTTGTAATGAAATTGTGAGGATGAAACGATGATAAAGCATGCAAGTATGAACACGTTTTACAGTGCGAACAAATGGCAAAATCGTCGGCAAATATCTACATTTGGTTACTCATGTATATGTGTCAAAATTTATTCACAAAAAATGAAATTTAACAAAACAATTAACGAATTTTGAAGGATGTTAACAAGTTTTACAAAACCTTAAAAATTTGAATTAAAATAACTGACAAAAATACGAAATTAATGATAAATAAACTGCTCATAAAATTGACAATAATGAACTTCAAGAAATTAGAATGGAAACAAACTGACTCGTTGTCAGTGCTTCGTATATCATCTAGAATAACTGATTCTCATGATCGTTCTTGCAAATTTATTATTAAACAAATATCAATGTCATTAAAATCACTTGAAATTCATATGTTAAATCAGCCAGAATGTTTTACTTTCAAAATTGGTCCTAAATAAGAATTGATACTTATTAAAAATTCTATAAAATTAAGTATGGCTGTTAGTTGAAAAAAAACTAAAATTCTGAAACTATAACAAGTAATATATCTTAATATGTACTGGATATTTTGTTCCGTTTTTGAGATGTTACTTTGATTGAATGAATAAAACATTAGACCTTTATACAAAAAAGATCTGTTTTCAATAAATATATAAACAGTGCAAATGTCTTGATTAATATCTTATATATACATTATATAGAATTTTAGTAAATTCTATTATATAAATGTTGATATTGCTTTAATTTTATTACTGCTTTTCCGATAGGTATAAAACGTGCATTAAAAACAAATTCAGAATAGAAATTAATAATTTCATTATACATAAGAATTATGTATTTATTCCTAACAATTGTCGTTAAACATTTTTTTACAAAAATATGTATCTGATATCGTGATAGGCAAGACCGTTAAATTACACGTCATGTAAAAGATATCTCGTTGGCAAAAATATTTCTATAAATCGTGCTACCAAAAAAATTTGTTCACGAAATTGATCACACTAAAAAATTTCAGTGATATAGATCACCAATATCATTTAATACGGTATAGAGAAATAGAGTTAAACAAAAATAAGGTAAGCGAACAGCGATAAATTGGTGGAGCAAGTTGCTGGGATATCAGATTGGAAACACTGGATCTCCCAGTATGGATTTAATACTCGATCCGAGGGTGGACGATCGCCGGTCTCGTAAAATCGTATAGTCGGCGCCATGAATCGCGGCACTCGTACGTCAAATGTATTTCGTGGGGAATTTTCAGGCGTTACGCGATCTTCTCCCGTGTACTTCCGGGGTCAATGTTGATATATCGCGAGCCTTAATCGCGTGAGAGAGTTCGCAAAGTTTGCAGAAGTTCTTATGAGATAAAAATAAAAGGCCGAAATGTCTTTAGGCTTTTGGACTTGACTGATAATATTCCACCACAGTATTATCACTCGCTTGTTCTGACATCACTCTCTCAGGAGTATTCTTGTCTTTTTTCAGCAAATTTCGTGAACTTCATAAGCGTATAGCATATGTATACACGCACAAAAGTTAAACACTCCTTAAAATGTGATAAATTTTCTAAATCTCGACTATATAGCTTGAATTCTCTTTAACGTTAGAGGAATGAGAAAATTTAAAACATGCGTTTTGTAGATCTTGGTAACTTATATGAATGCCAAAAATTTCATCGAAATTATGAAGTCTAGGAAGTGACTTTTTGTAAAATGAATATGTAACATAATATATTATAACATAGTATATGAATTGTACTATATATATGTATATATATTATATCATAAAACAATATACTTATTATACTATATGTTATACTATAATTAATGAATATAATAAATTATATTATAATATGTAGAGCATAATTAGTATACCATATTATAATATTATAATAATACTATACTATATTATAAACATAATATATTATAATATAGTATATATTAGAATATATCAATAAAATACCATATTATAATATTATAATAATACTATACTATATTATAAACATAATATACTATAATATAGTATATATTAGAATATATTATTAGTATTCTATATTAAGCATGAATTATTAAATATTTCCATTATTTGTATATGCGTTAGAAATGCTGAAAACTAGATTACATACTTGAAGTACACTTTTGGATAGATACATGTTGACATCATCATTGAAACCTATTTTCTAATACTCTATAATTATAACAGTTCGATTATACTTCGAATTCTATGATCCCCATTAGAACATCTTATCTCATCACTAGACTGCGGATCCTTTATGTATTTATGCCATGTGCGGATTTTTTTAACGCAAGACGCCATATAAATTAAGAAGGTCTAACAGCATTTTTATTACATTTTAACAACCAGCAATTTTTTAATCGACGAACGAAATTCGTCTTCGTTTCTAATTTTTGTAAAATGACGTATGAAAATGAGAACTTGCAGAAAGATCTGCGATCTTCTCGTCACAGTATTATTTAAAATGAATAGTACTTTGGATTCGAGAACTTCGAAGGACTGTCGGAACAACAAATTTGTTCATTACATGAAACATAAAGAATTGTATTTGGCAACAAAGAGCGAGTTTCCAGACCGCTGTGGAATGTTAAAAACTGAAATGCCCGGACCAGGGGCGTTTTGTTTCTAGTTTTTAATAACGTGGGCGGAGTAAGCTGTAATAGGAGCATGGCCCCGAATAGGGACATCTACCTTACGCGCATCTAATATTTCCTGAGCACGATACCGTCGGGAAAAAAGACGGACGAAGGGAGTTTAAATTACGCGACCGCTTCCTCCTCTCTCTCTCTCTCTCTCTTTCGCTCGCTCTCTTTGCCGCGAGTTGAGTGTCGCCATAAATTTGTTTCTCCGCCACAATTTTCCGGATTATGCTTCTCCTGCGGCCTTCCGGCTCGGCCACGCGGATCCCGTGATTCGTGTAACAAACTTTTCGATTGCAATGATCCGCTTGTACATACAGTTCCGTTCACCGTAGAAAGGAACTTTTCAAGCGAGTGTACACCCGGCTGGCAATAATCACGTCGTTACTTCGAATGAACGGCTTAACGGTGTCCGGCCGGGAGAAATTGCGAGAGACACTTCGCCGGGAAGTGTGTCAAAGCGTCAATCAAAATTGATTGTGATCGTCCGAGCAGTTACTTTCTCAAGCAATCAACACTTATTATTAGACAGCAAATTTTATCCATTTATAGGAAAAATTGTCAGGCGAGATACGGAACAATGAAAATGATTGAAGAATTCCAAAACACTAATATACCATTTTCAATTTACTGAGTTTATTAATAGACAGGATGCATTTCTATTCTTCTTCTGTTTCCTATAATCGAGATAGAGAATGTTTCGTCTGCATAAAGATCCGCTGTCTATTGTCAAGCTGAAGATTGACGGCAGTGCATTGTTCCATAAACACTACGGTGGCTCTTATTTTCGACTTTTGAATTTTTGCGACATCTTCTAGAATGATTTCAAATAATAAAAAAGAAATCTGCGCAAAATTTGAGCTCTATTCGATTGCAGGAAAAAGTAACTCCGAGCCCTTAAACGTTAAATATAATTCACTAAGTGTTCATTAAATCGATATTGTCCATTATCTTTGACAAACGGAAACAAAACAAAATTTTAACCCCTTGCACTCGAATGGTGGTTCTGAGGCACCGCCTAAAAATTGTTATATAAAGTTTGAAAATAATTTTTACACTATCAAATCTGTTTATATCTGAAGTTTAACTATTGTATGAGTTATAAGACTCAATTTCATATGCATCCATTGCGCTAACAATAAGTCATGTAAAATGGAAATACTGTAGGTCACTGCAAAGGATTAATAAGCAATTTATTGTCTCTGCAATGAATATGTTATCATAATATTTTTATAAAAAAATATCGTTATAATAGTTCACAGAAATTTCACAGAAAAAACAGACCATTTCAAGAAAGATGTTTAATTTCTATGTATATAATAATCTGTTAGGATCAAAAATAGTACTAATAAGGAGGTAAAAACACACTTTACTTCTTCAAATTAAGAAATAAAATATTTATATTCTGGTAAATAAGAGCTCAAAAATTGTGTTAATTGTTAGATATTAATGCTAAATGCACACAAAATGAGTATTTCGATAACTTCGAATAAATATTAGGTTGACAAGAAAATAATTTCGGTTTGCACCAATAGATAGCGTAATGTTTGCACTGTCATTCTTTTGTTATGGTTATAATTGTTTTGTCTTCAGCTTTGGTAGTTGACATGTCTAGGTTACTATAGAAATAGATTCCGTGTAGTTTTGTTTACAACTGATAGTTTGCTGTCAATTTTAACATGGAGTGCAAAAATGAACATTTTCGACACATTTTACTTTTTTATTTTCATAAAGGCAAAAAAGCGGCCGAGGCTCACGAAAAGATATATGAAGATTATGGCGTCGATTGCTTAACAGAACGCACGTTTCGGAATTGCTTTAAAAAATTTCGTTCTGAAGATTTTTTACTTAAAGATGACTAACGTTCTGGTCGACCTTCTGAAGTTGATGATGACAAAATCAAAACCATGATTGAATCGAATCGTCATATAACTGTATGAGAGATTGCGAAAAGGTTAAATGTATCGCACACAACAATTGAATATTACATAAGATGTCTTGGACTTATTAAGAAGCTCGACGTTTGGATTCTGCATGAATTGAAAGAAATTTACTTAACACAACGAATCAGTATATGCGATACGTATTTTATCAATCGATTTTAGCAATCGACTCTTTTTGAAACGAATTATCACTGGTGATGAAAAATGGATCGATTACAATAACATTAATCGAAAAATGTCATGGCTCAAGCGTGATGAACCAGCATAAACCATATTGAAAACTGAATTGCATCAGAAAAAGATCATGCTGTCAATTTGGTGGGACTATAAAGGTGTTGTGTATTTTGAACTGCTTCCAAGCAATCAAACGATCAACTCAGATGTTCACTGCCAACAACTTAAGAAATTTGAGGAAGCAATGAAAGTGAAAAGTCCAGGATATATACAGGGTGTCCCAGGTTTTAATGTTCAAACTTTGTTAGTGTATTCTATGGCACAAAGTAAGAAAAAAATGTTATGTAAACATAAGTCATATAGAGCTTTATTAAGAAGTTATAACAAAAATTCAGAATAGGAATAGTAATCAACTTGCTGTTACTGCGAGCATTGGCTTGAATAGATCAGCACATGCCATGTGTTTATGTAAGCTGTGTTTATTAATACATTTCGAAATGTATTAATTTTTATTTATTTTTTTTTAGCCCCGATCTTGCACCATCGGATTATCACTTTTTAAATGGTAAAAATTTCAATAAAAACGATAGCCTCAAATCGCACTTGATTAAGTTTTTTAGTGATAAGGATCAGAAATTTTATGTGCACGGAATCATGAAGTTATCAGAAAGATGGCGAAAGATCATCGAACAGAATGGAAAATATTTGACTAATTAAAGTTCATTTCTTGCATAGAAAAAATTTAGTTTTATTTCACGTTGAAATACCGAAATTACTTCCCTGACAATCCAATATATTGGCATTCGTAGGTCCTTTGATTCTTCTGTCATCTTATACTGCTTCCACCCAATTTTATCAATCGAGTATAAGAAATGCATAATTTGTACACTCTGTAGAACACTGATTCGACAGAGTTGATACATTTTACTTTATATTGCTTGATCAGACTTTAAATTGTATAATTTCTGTTGTTTTCTCAGGTAAGGTTATTAAACCAACAAAATTTTACAAAGACATTGATTATACATACATAATTATATATTGACTTATTATATTATAATTGTCAACAATTTATTTGTATTTAATTAGTAAGACGATTCATATACAATTATATTTATTGTATAAATCAGTAAATATTTAATCTAGCACTGTAATTAATCTTTCTATTATCTGACCGCTTATATTCTTTTAATTAGTTCAGATAAACGAAGTTCCTATTTAATCTCGTTGGATCATCGTTGCATCATAGCAAAAATCGCCAGAAATGTGAATAAACGCATGTGACTTTTACAAATTAATATAAACGAACCGCCTTTAAGACTCAATAAGACTAAACAAAAATTATGTTCAAAGTTAAAAACACAAGATTGTGTTATGTTACAACCTCGTATTTATTTTAATTACCACTTTGACTGCCATATCACACACATACGAGTAACGGAATTATTTGCTCAGATTTGCAAATTAATTTGCACGCTAACCTATTATATTTTCCGAATTTTATTGGAACTTGCAAAACGTAAGTATGACGAAAATGTAATTCATATCATTCAGCTGAACTTTACAGTTTTAATTTGGCATGATGGTTGAAGTATCGATTAGTAAGGATAACATTTTTAAAATGTTCCGTATTCGGTTAATTTTCTCTCGCACGATATTTGCCAATTATCCATAATTTCGCGCACGTCTAACATTTGAAGACATCCACTGCGTTCGTGTTGAAAGTGAGCCAAATTAAACGAGCGTTCGCGGCGTCCGTAAACAAAATAAAACCAGTCGGGCCCCGTCTAGATGTTTCTAAAATAACTAAACCACGGAAACCACGGAAAATAACAGAAATTCCGAAATGAGAGTGCAGGATACATGCGTGGTAGCAACGAAGGGAACGCGGACATGGTGCACCAACTCATAGACGAGTGTATTATTGCCGTCCTACATTGTATTGCGCTTGCTTTACTGGTCCGCTTTGTGCAATCTGTTTGTTCCCTGACAAGTGGTCTTTTCACGGTTTGCTGTTGCATTACACCCTTTATCATTGGAACAAATGTTTCGAAAATCACGCAACTTTTTTATCATCTGGAACCAGCGGGAACGAATGGTTCCTACAATAAAGCAGGTAACATACCTTTCAAGATCTAGTGCACGCGTGATTTTTTGGTCAAAACAAGCTTAAAATATTAAACGATGCAGTAAAATCGAGAATAAAGTGTAGGCGAAGATATTTTGTGCTAATAACGGACTTATCCTAATCGGACTGCAGATCTTCTGCGTTTAATATAAGATTTATATACTATAGTATAATTACTTATTATAATGTAATAAAATTTAATACAACTACATATATGTGTATGTGTGATATAAAAAAAAATATTATTATATTATATACATTAATTATATATAATATAATATAATAATATTTTTTTATATTATAATAGTATTATATATAATTATACATTATAATATTATATTATATTATATATATATTAATTATATATAATATTATATACAATTAATGTATATAATATAATAATTTTTTTTTTATATCACACATACACATATATGTAGTTGTATTAAATACATATATATATATATATATATATATATATATATATATATATATATGTAATAATTATATGTATTATAAAAAATATGTCTAAATAATATATATTTATATTGTTTGTATAATTAGTTTTGTATGTATAGTTGTGTAAAATTGTATTACATTATAGTATATGGATTAGTCTTGTACATTTACATTTGCTTAAAAATTACACGAGATAGGGTCACTAAACTTAGAATACATCTCGCAAGGAATCTGTTCAAATCTGTTGAACAAAGGAATAATCGAATTGATACAATCCCCAGCCACCCATCATTCTCTCCTCGTACACAAAGCCACATTTGAATCTATGGCCGCGAATTCCGAAGCAAAAATCCGAAAAGCATTCTAAAACGTCAAGGATGGGAAAAGTGCTCGGCGGGAGATTAAAGCTGCACGGAATACCAGATCCCGCTGCCAGAACGCTGCCGACCGTTCAAAGCATGCTGAGCATTCACCGTTGTATCTTTCAATAGCGGGGTAATCTTATAAAAGCTCGCATCGCGATTGTTATTCTCCCAGCGAGCTACTTCCCCCCCCCCCTCCCATCGTCCAGAAGATCTCGCTTAACCGTCATAAAATGAGGTTCCCGCCGTGGGAAAACAAACTGCGATATAACGATGCGAAGCGAACAACGAGATAGAGACTGGTTCTTGTTCTGTAGATGCTAACCTGTCCAGCGAATGAACACGTTCGACCCACGTACGCTAAACTTTAGTATTCACGGGTCTTTGTTTACTATGTTTACCGTTACTATATTTTTGCGCAATATGCTCTAGCCATGGTAACTGGATTTTCGTCATTCAACCATTTCCATTCGGAGAATTTTCTCAGATATAAAGTATTTATTCGCGAATTAGTGCTAACGATTCGAAGAAAATTTAAAGTGATATGACGTTGGATTTAAATAGAATTTAATAGATAGATCAATAGATCATAATCAAGGTTGAATTAATATAAATTATATGGTTAAGTGTGATCATCTAAATATGATTATGTAAGTATGATCATCCAAATGAGATCACTTAAATAAGGTGATATAAATATGATCATCTAAATATAATCATCTACATATGATCATCTATACATGATTATCTCTAAACGTCATCATCGAAATATTATTATCTAAATATGATCATCCAAATATGGTCACCTAAACATGATTATCTAAATATAATGAACTTAATATGGTCAGCTGAATATAATTATTTAAGTTAAATAATCCAAATGAGATCATCTAAATATGATCATCAAAACAGGATTATTTAAACATGATCATCTAAACATGATCATCCAATATGGTCACCTAAATATGATCATCAACTTTACACTGCTGTGAAAGATACCGTAGTGTAAGGGATTTCTATTATACAGGGTGTCCCAGGTTTTAATGTTCAAACTTTGTCAGTATATTCTATGGCACAAAGTAGGAAAAAAATGTTACGTAAACATAGGTCATATAGAGCTTTATTAAGAAGTTATAACAAAAATTCGTTCAATGAAATGAAAGAGAATAGAAACGAAATTCGCACGGTCATAAATTCGATCTTCGATCGATGTCAATCATGTATTGTCAACAACGGTAGACATTTCGAAATGTATTAATAAGCACAGCTTACATAAACACACGGCATGTGCTGATCTATTCAAGCCAATGCTCGCAGTAACAGCAAGTTGATTACTATTACTATTCTGAATTTCTGTTATAACTTCTTAATAAAGCTCTGTATGACCTATGTTTACATAACTTTTTTTTCTTACTTTGTGCCAGAGAATACACTGACAAAGTTTGAACATTAAAACCTGGGACACCCTGTATAAACAGCAACGTGGAAAGACCCTAAGAGATATCAATGTTTTATTTCAATTCGCTGTTGTCACATGTTCATTCATTGGACAGGTGAACTTTCGGAAGATCGTGATATTGTTTTCTGGTGTACTCACGCTGGTGCATAGTTGCAGACGTACATGTAGAAGTCCTTGCCGAGCGGACCCTTGCCACCTGTGCAATGGCTGACTCCACAACCGACCAGATGCGTCGAAGCCCACACGATTTGGGTATAATGGCCTACTGCGTGAAAATCGTTCCCTTGATCGTCACCGTAATTGTAGTCTTTGTACTCCATGAACCACATTCTGATGGGGAAGTTCCTGGAAATTCAACGCATCGATTGAATTACTATACTGCTTTATTCGACATATGTATAGACGGTTTATTTTATCCTGCACATAAAAATATCTTCTGTTATTTTTGCTGATATAAAAAAGTTTGTCTGAATAACTCTATTTAATTCAGAGCTATGAATATTCTGATTCATGTTTCTTTTTCTCTCGATGCCATTTTGTTCAAGTATTGAAAGTCATCATTAGTTTCTGCACATGCACCCCTATTTTCTGAAGGTCGTAGTATCAGTGATCATTGAATTTGTAATAAAATAACCTCGGAGCTGCGTTATAAACAATATTGATGGTTAATGAGGAAGAAATAGCGATGATCTTCTCTTCAATACTGGAAAAAATGCCCTTGAGAGAAAAAAGGCATGGATCACAATATTCTTAGCATTCAACTAAACGAAGTTGTCCCGACACATTTTTCCATAGCAACAAAAATAACGAAGATATTTTAATGTGCAAGATAAAATAAACACCTTATATAGAGGCTGGACAAAACAGAACCAATTGCTTTCTTTTTTAAAGGACTAATAACGTTTTCGTAAGAGAACAAAATTATCTATCGAAAAAATCTGTTGTTACATACACTGAGTCTCATTCAATTTTGGAAGACCTTTTAAAACAAATTAACTTTGTTAAAAGCCGATCAATTGACTTCTATCTTTTCGAGGTGTTCAAGAAACTAGTTTACTAGGCAATATTTGCAAACTTCTATTTAAAAATTGCATTTGTTTGGAGTGGAAAAATTAACAATCTCGAGTTTTTTAACTTTTTTAACCGAGCCTGAAACGAAAATTTAACGTAGCATTCAAGTCAAGAACTCACTCAGTGTCAGCCAATACAATCATAATATTCTGTCGATAACTCCAATTTCAACGAAACCATAGTCGATCGCCATGAAAATATCAGTTTCAAAATATATTGAACGTTTAATGTGCAATTATTGCATTTCACTGTATCATTATTTCCGTGTGGCTCTTATAACATGATTTCGGTACAGGGGATAATACCATCAGCATGATAATTGAACGACACAGCATTCACGAAATCTATGTTTTTGTTCATTAAACGCTTCACATATTTTGTCAGTTTCGTGACAATATGGTATTATTCGTGAAGTACTGCTTTCCGATACAAATCCTATTGAAACTTGTACACGGATTTTATGAATACTTGCAGCCATCCTCCGTTTCACGTAGATTCGTTTTAAGTAGAGACTGGAAGTATGAAAGACAAAATACTGAAAACAAAAGTAGGTATAAAAAAAAATTATGACATTTCAGAAAATGAAAGTAAATTTTATTCGGTGTCACTATCGGTACTATAATTCAAAACAATCAATCTTTTCTTTTTAATTAGCATAAACTCATTATCTTCGTTGCTTGAAATATTTGGAAGCTCGACTTTATTTTCATCGTCAAAGAAAACCTTTTCGCATGTTTTATTCTCAATATTTTATTTTACAATACCATGTTTTCATAAATTTGCTGATATTCGTTGCAACATTTCATTAAATTTTGTTTAATGTTTGGATCAATATCTGTGATGGCACTGTCGCATTTTCTTGGCTAATTCGAAAACATTACAAAGATTTACTGGCTGTGTAAATTCAGATCACGTAAATTGATATCGCGTATAACAAATACCGAGTAGATAGTGTACTACTATAATTAGACTGCAGTTTTAGCATTTGGAGTAAAACTGAGTAGTTACAACTTAAATGTTGCAATTATTATTTTTCATCTATTAACCTTTAAGTGATGCCCACTGTTTTAATGTTGCTAGTGGTAACGTGACGTCAAATTGATTTCGTATCAATAATAGTGACTTAACGTCAATACTAGTATTAAAATTATCTACTCTACAGCTAAAACTATTAATTGAAAATAGGTCCTTCTATTCCATTTCTATTGCTTGAAAATGATGCAGGCAATTTCTGTCCTGCATAAAAATCCGCTGTCTATTTATAATTTTCCGTGTAAAAAATAGACTCGTGTAAATTGAGGGACGGATGTGCCCGCAGAATTTTATGTTCAGTGAAATAAATGAAATGAATCTTTTCAATCTTGAATTATTTTCCTTCTTTATTCTACGAAATATGCAATCTCGAAGAGATAATTTGTAAACGCTTAAAGTACTTTTTGAGGAGAATGTAGGCTGGTCTAATCTTTTCCATGTGCAATTCTTTTTCCAGCTATCCTATAAAGTGCACAATTTCAGGAATTGAATCGCTTTATGAAAAATAAAAATTTGTATCTTTTGGGAATACCGTGGAATTCAGATTTGAACCTCCTACTTTCGTTCTCATCTATTCTACAAAATGTGTAAGCTCGAAGATCTAATAATTTCGAATTTGAGACAAACTTTCCTGAAATGCGGACAATTTATGGGGAGTCGTAAACCTGCTCTTGTGGAAAATATCAGACTCTCAGGGGAGCTCGACCTAGACTCGAAGTGTTAAATAATCCAGCAGATATGTGGGCGAGTATTGTTGAGCCTTGCAGCGAAGGAGAATAAATTCTGATGATGCTTACGGTGAAATCGAACTTCTTGGCAACAAAGTTGATATTCGAATCATGTAATATTTAGTAGCTACATTGAATTGGAAACTACCTTTGTTCGTAACGCTGAATAATTTTCAAGTTTGTTAATTGATCATTATACAATAAGTGGATGCCAATTGGTACAGCATTCATGTGGTACATTATTGATGTATAATAGGGAAACAGATGATGCAACTGCATTTTTATACCTTACGTCTACTGCGTTATCATAAATCATTTTCTTTGAAAGTGTTTTGATTAAATTGTTCTTCAACTGCTATTAAAAAATTAATTATAATTGAATTTTCAGATGATTTTGAAATTTTATCATAAATTTATTTATTTTTATTTATTTCCTTATTGGTATTTAGTATTCTATACTTCAGTATAATATCACAGAACAATTGAATAAATATTTTTTAATATTTTGAGTTTAATATTTTAATATGAGACATGAAGTATCTGTGTGTAATAGTAACTTTAACGCATGCGTTGCAAGTTAATATTATAATAGTAACAAAAACGTTGTTAAAATAATAGTAACAACAAATACGTGATTTTTATTATATTTAGCCTCCTAATTGGAAATGTAAAAATTTACGAATTTAATGTTCATGTCCTTATTCATTTTACAACCGAGCTATTCGAGGTTCCATCGATCAAAATACAGCTAACTGAAACAAATTTGCATGAAATATGCCTCTGTGCGATTCAAATCGCAATATTGCACGTAGATTGATAGGCGCTGTTATATGATGGACGGGAAACTGATTGTGTTATGATACTGATAACGCTACATACTGATAACATGAAAAATGCATAATTCCAAAAAGCTACAATAATTTAATCTGTATTATCTGAGCATTGCTCATGCTTCCGATTAATTTTCTTATGGAGTAATAAAAATAATCAACCTCAATAGATTTAATATCAAAATATGAAATTTGAGGTTGTAGCTTCTTCAATATAATTTAGTAAATATTAATAAGTAATATATTAATTTTTCATTAATGTCAATGAATTAATGTTGTATATTAATGATTCTGCAACGTCAAGAGAGTAGTCATTTTCTTTTTGTATTTAAAGAAAATATGTAATCAACCCATTAAATCTTATGCTTATAATTATAATGGTTAAATTTTTCTCCTCATTTTACTACTAAATCGTGTCGATTTCTTTGTTCTCTAATTTGACAACTTGTTCTTCTTTCCATAATATACTAACACAAAATTTATAGTTACTAGACTGCATATTTTATGCATCTATAAGAAAAATGAATAGTCTAATGCAAAAAAGAAAAGATATTTAAAGAATGTATAAACACTACTATATTTCTATCAACTCATTAAAATTATTAATATAAAAAATGAATGTATACGTAACTATTATATCTTGCAATGAATGCAGACAGTTTTATATTGTATAAAAATCCGCAGTCTAATCATTACTTTATTGTTTAATTGTATCCGTTTCATGTAACAATACATTACTCTTTCCACAAAGTAATAAAATATGTAGCAAGAAAGAAACGTTAACTTAATAATTTAACAAAATTAATTTGTTTCTCTTTATACGAAATACAAAAGCATGGAATGTTTAATGTACAATTAATGTACATAAATGTTGTAATAAAACATAAATTTTCATAAACAAGTTTGCAAGAACTGACATAAAATGAAGCACCAATTCGATCGCAGTGCTAGAAATTCTTTTATGTTTTAAATAAAGTGAGAACAATATATGAGTGTTTCTGAAATTGTTTAACAGTTCTACTATTATACCATGTTATATGCTATAGATAGATAAAATTTATGGTGTAATAATTTCCTGGCAACAATCCAAGCTCTATTCTCTTTTTAGTATTGCAATTTGCATGTAACAAAATTGTCTGTAGCATTGTTGCAATATATTGAATTAGCAAATTGGTATTATTTAAGGTTTATCGGTTTTGGAGAGATCGATGTCCAAACAATCGTTCGGGAAACGAAAGGATCGCGTAGTACGCGTTAAAAACGGAACGCGGTTGCTTTTACAGCTCCATCGGCATTGTTTTCGCCGCAAGAAGACATGAAAGTGACATCCGCGACAATTGTTCAATGATCATCAACAGGTGGCTCCCAAAGGAGAGCAACGTACCTGAAAGCAACTTATCGTTACGCAGAAATAGAACAATAGGCCAGAATTCTGACTTCAGGTCAGACAGAACTTTCCGTGTCTGAACAATGCCAGTTTTTTCTACTTGTCTAGGGAAACAACCGACACACAAACACGGATATTGATGAAACATCTAAAAAGATATCTAATTATAGGAAAAATATTTGCCAAGCAGTGAAAACAATGTTATAGCTGAGTTGTTTTAATAAGTGATTAAATGTTAATTTGTGTATACAGTCCAGCAGTATTAATTTATTTTACTTCGCAATGATAATTATTGAATACATTCTTTTCTTCCGTTTCATGCAATAGAAACAGAGAGAAGTCATTTATTTATTGAAGATTGATTAATAACGCCTTTAACGAGGCCGATTAAAAATGTCAGAGATCATGTTCTATTACTTAATGATTATTCCTAACAACGTCGAAATTAAGTCAAGAGTGTCCAGGGTAGTAAAATGTACTTTAAAGAAGAAATTCTAAAATTAATACAAAATTTTCTTTAACGTGGAGATCGGAGTAAAATAGAAACTATAAGATTAAATTGAAAATCTTCTATAACAATTTATCACTTTCATATCTTCACTACATTTTTACTCGCAGAGTGACTCCTAATTATTCAGTATACACAATAGCATCCAACTCTTAAGGAATGAAATGAAATTTTATTTAGTTAAATAGTATATTTAGCGATCTAAATAACATAATACCTAATGCTCTGAAAATAACAACTTAACAACATCATAAAATTAATTTAATAAATAAAATTAATTAAATTAATTAATTAATTTAATAAATAAAATTTTAGACAATAAATGCTAAAAAGATTTTAGTATATATTATTGTATCCAATATCAGTATTATCAACATATTGCTGCACATTAAAATTATTTATGAAAGAATAAAATTCTATTCCACTTTAGTCTCTTGCAATCTACTAATTTTACTAATTCTGGCTATCAGTTGTATTTGATATTTAATTCACTGATATGACCGATATTAAAATTTTCTTTTAAAAATGTAAATTCACAGTCTAAGAAATCTAGAAGTCTCTTCACGCAGTCTATTCATCACCTGCGGATGTCGCTGGTGCAGCAGGGAGCTATACGGAGTCGAAGAACCCGTAACATTCAATAACACAATTACTGGAAATGTCTGGAATGTTTAATATGAGAATATTTCCAGTGAACTTGTTTTGCAAATAACTGCGGCGCCGGGGAGAGATACGAAAAATTCGATTAATTGAAACATGATGCGGGATCAATTCGACAGAGATTCAGTTCCCGTCGGCATTCTCCGGTAGCAGGTAACCGGAATGCTACGGTACGAGGAAGCAGAATACCGTAGCCGAGCGAAGCACTGGAAAACAATCATCTCCGGCGAACGATGGGAACGGGGAGGGGGGGATGAATGTAATGCACGTGTATCGATACAAATAAGATCCCCGACACGAATTCAAATGTAACTTGATTATCGGACTGTGGTACAGGGTTATCCAAAAGTACCATTAGGATGTCATGTTTGTTTCTAGTTACTTTCTACTTCTTTCTAACCTACAATGATAGACAATGTTAACGACGGAGTCCTATACGATTGAAAAGCGTGTTAAAGTTATTGAAATATATTTTCAAAATCAGTGTCCGGTAAAAAATTTCGTTAAAGAATTTTATGAAACTGGATCTGTTCATGATAAAACAAAGTCTGGCAGACCAAAAACAGCTCGTTCGAATGAAAACATTGCTGCCGTTCGTGAAAGTGCTGTTAATGAGCCATCAACATCAATTCCACGTCGTTCTCAAGAATTAAACATCTCTTGTGGCAGTTTGTGACGAAATTTGCATGAAGATATGCATTTGCATGCTTATAAAATTCAATTTATACAAGAATTGAAAGAACATGATCATTTGCAATACAGAAATTTCGCTGATTGGTTGTTAGAACATCGTTCAATCGATGCATTGATTTCACACAACATCAACTTCAGCAATAAAGCTCATTTCACATTGGATGGACACGTCAATAAAACACTTCATCTAAAAAAGGTTATTGTTTCGTATGGATTTTGGTCGAAAAAGGTCGAAAGGTCAAAAGTTTCTTTTTCAAAAACGAGAATGCAGATGCAGTTACAGTGAATGATGTACGTTATATTGAAATGATTATTGATTATTTATGGCTGAAATTAAATGGAATCGACATAAGAAATGTTTATTTTCAATAAGACGGAGCTACGCCACATACAAAGTGTGAAAACGTCACTTTATTGCGATCGAAATTCAATGGTTGATTAATTTCAAGAAATGGTGATGTGAATTATCCAACTGGATCGTGTGATTTGACCCCATTGGACTTGTTTCTTCGGGGTTATATGAAAAGCAAAGTTTATACCAACAAACCAACAACAATTTATGACCTTCAAAATAACATTAGAAATGAAACTCGTGTATTAAGCGAACAAATATGCTAAAACGTCATCGAAAATTTTGATATTCGAATTGATGTTTGTAAACGTGGTCGTGGTAAATAATTGTCATAGATGACACTTGATAATTAAATTTAAACAAAAACAATAAATTCATAATAGTTTGTTTTTTATTTAAAAAAAGCTTCATACAGTCTATTTTGAATAACCCTGTATGAAGAAGAGCATCGGAGCGAATGCATCGTTCGCTCTGGGAGTTCGTTCGTATAGTTCGTGATCGATACTGGTCGATCTTAAGTTTTAAGCTATCACGGTTGCACAGTTGGTATGCGATAAGGGAGAAAATGCAGGAAGTATAATGTAGTAAGTATTCATGAACAAGAAAAGTTGGTCGATTTCATCTTCAATTTCATTTTTATTTCAGGAGAATCCAAATGTTTTGCATAGTTTAATGTATTTGAAATATTTATATTTAGATCTTGACGCTTTCTACGTCACAAATGGATGTTAGTATAAAATTGATTACATGATGGAGTGAAAAATTATAGGAATAGAAAATGCAGGAAATTTAATACAATAGTATGAACAAGACAACTTGGTCAATTGCATTTGCAATTTCATTTTCATTTCAGAAGGATCCAAATTTTTGCAGAGTTCAATGCACTTGACTTATTCAAATTTAGATCTTGTTGTTTTAGATTGATTTAGAATGGGGAATTATAGACAGTGAAGGATGCATTAAATATAACGCAGAGTTATGAACAACAAAATTTGGTTATCTTGGTTGCATTATATCATTATATTTGAAATGTTCATATCTGGATCTTGATGCCTTCTTGTATGACAAATGAAAGCAGTGCAAAATTGTTTATATACTAAAATAAGAAATTATAGGAACTGTTTTTTTACAATTTTATATAAAAGAATGTGAAATTATTTTCTTAAAACAAGAGACTAGACCAAAGGTTGTATTGTTTCCATTTCTCACGGATTTCCAATAATTCACATAAATTATCAATCTGTTCATAAATGCTTACGATCTTAAGCAGAAAACTATAATAAATCATATAAATATAATTCCGCGTGATAAGTACTACAAATATAAATGTTCAACTTCGTAAATCAACACGTGATCGACGTCGTTCAGCATGGATTACACGGCATTTGCGTAAATCAGGAGAATAAATAAAAGAATTTTATTTTACACATTTGTTTAATCAAGAATTGGAGTTTCAAATATAATACTGATGATATTATTCGTTGAATTATTACGGAATTTTGTCAATAATTAACTAGACAGCAATTTCGTTCTTGTGAATTAATATAATTAGAGGAGTATATTCCCATAAGTATAAAACCTAATATTTACATAATAATATTTTACTTAATTTTTATTTTATTTAGTATTTTTTTATTTTATCTTCGTAAGTCGGTTTTTGCAATACGTATATGTCAAAAATGTTACAAAAACTTCTACATACGTAATAAGTAGATCACGAATCTTTATGCAAAATAAAAAATGTAATTAATTATAGAAGGCAGAAGTTATTCATTAATCATTAATCATTCCTAAATTCTTCTAATGTCTTCATTTTTTCGTATTGATCGTAATCAATTTTAGTATAAATCCATTAACATAAAACATAAAAATTAGTTATATCAATTACAACAAACGAAAGTTAAACAAAAATGTGTATTTCTTCTTTTAATAATTTCAATAAATTGGGAAGAATGTTTTTACATTCTTCGATTCTTCTAATGTCATCATTTTTTGTTATTTAATATAAAATCAATTTTAGCATAAATGCATAAAAACCGTAGTCTAGTAATACGTACATCGTTTCGAAACTTAAGTGTATTGTGTCATTCAGAGCGAAGGTACATATGTACATATGTGTTTTGTATATGGAACGATTAAGGCAAATTGGATGCATTATGAATTTCGAAACGGGCGACGGATAAATTAATTTTCTCATTTACTCACCAGAGTGTTCGTCGTGTCGTAATGAAGATGTTCTGTCCACTCCCGCCTAAACCATCTAAATATAGACCTGTCGCGTTATCATGAACCAAACCGAGACATTGATTGGCCCATCTCTGCGCTGCTTTGCCCAATCCAGAGTGCCATTTCTGAAACCACAATTATGTTCGAATTAGTTCACTTACCGTAATCACATAACACGATAATTGTGAATACGATTGGACTCTACCGAAAGCTGGAAATGTTCGCGAAAGGATAACGGTAGTTGCGTTAATATTATCATTTGTCAAAAGTTTCAAATGTTAAGGAAAACTAGTAATATTATGAATTGTTTATAAAATTGTGAAAATATGAAAAGCAAACAATCGATTTATTTTCAATATGTTAATCTATTTATTTATTCTATGTTATGCATCGATTTATGCACGTTTATTTGTAAATACAATTGTCATAATTTTATATATACATGTACATATGTGTATGAAGAAATAATTTAATCATAATTGCAGCTATATTTTCTTAAACGTTATGCGTTTGCATTATTTTCCACACAATTTTTCTCATAAAAATGTATAACTTCCTATGACTCGAAGTAATATTGTATTTCATCGAAACAAATTAAAATTTTCATATAATCATGTCTAACTTTTAATGCAAAAGTACTAATGTATCAGCAACCATAAATGCAATTAAAAAGTGCTACAGTGTTGTTTAACCTCTCAGAATTTACTCGAGATTTGAATAGAATCTAAGTATCGATGTTATTAATTTATGTCAAATCAGAACAATAATCTAATTTTCTATTATACCAATTTAAACATCGAAGTATACGTGAACATGCAATAAACATGAATTTACTTCTTCTTTTAAAAAATAGTGGAAACATGAACAAAAATCGTAGAGTCATCTTTAAGAGTTTCGCAAAAGTCTCAAGGTATAATTGTTAAGTAGTTAATCATTTCTTCAAAGAGAGAGAGAGAGAGATCGATCAATAATTTCGGTGATTCTAAAATAGTAGGAAACTAGAAATTCTAGAAGAGTAGAAATCAAATCGTCTCTGACGGTGTGTTGGTCGAAGCGTTAAATCAAATAGAGTTTTCTATGATTATTTTTTGTTCAGCTTCGCTTAAATCGGCATAGCTCGGCTCTGTCGATAGAATATACGTTTTTTGTCAGAATTATCTTTTTTTCATTTACTATTGTCCGTCTGTCGTATCCTTTTTATACTGGCAGATTCAATTTAGGAGTTTCAAACTAGAAAATTCCTGCTGCGTGAAATAAAACGGCAGATATATATTCTTCGCACAAATCGAAGAATAGATTGTTTACTACTGAGAACGCTGTTCGAGAAATATTCTATTGTATATTAATTAATTCAGCCGAAATCCCGTCGATCGTTCACAATTAATATAACGTACATACAATTAGATGGTTCCGCATATTATTTAATATTATTTAATAACACAAATATTTGAATACATAAAATAATACTCCGTAAAGTTTTAAAAATAAGTTGCATGTAAATATCGATTCGATTTTATTAAATTTAGTATTAGATCTGTTAGTATACATTATATATTGTGCTACAGCTTGAAGCACTGTAAAATAAATGATCTGGAACTATTTATTTGAATCGGTCCAGTACAACTAATGTTAATTTAAAGATAAATAGTCCATTCATAAAAATTTGTTGCATCTTAAAAATTTTGATAGATACGAAACAGTTCATAAAATGTTACAAACGGCAGTGTAAAATTTATTTAATTCGTGTTACACTCTTTAAAAGTCATTCACAATTAATGAATTAATCGTTTCCGAATCTTGAAGAGACTCCTAAAAATAAAATTGATAACTAAACTACAGATTTTTATGCAAAATTAAAATTGTCTGCGCCACTTGTAAGCTACAGAAGATGCATAGACGCATTACGTTTGTTAACAATTGTAATAAATAGAGCATGATCCAAAAATCTTTCTAAATTCTTTAAATATTTTTATTCTTTTCTATTCGATCATGTATGCGATCATTTTTATCATAAATGGAGAAAATCCGCAGTCCATCAGCAAATAAATGAAAAATAGACATTTACAGTTTTTCGAGTATTGAAACGTAACTAAAAGAAACAACATTTCAATGCATTCTTATTTCTTGACAGTTAATCAATGAAACGTATCAATAATCGATTGCAGGCACAGAATCCTCGCAAGCGCTTTCAACAACCTCGGCGAACGTAATCACATCAGTTGATTAACGACGGGAAAGAATTGTTTAAAACGTGTTCGAAAAGAAGACTGAATTCGTCGAAGCGGGAAACGGGCTCTTAACTGGATGCAATTAGTCTAATTGTCTCGAGGTCGTTTAACTGAAATAATTACATCGTATTGCGAGCAGAACGCGTTAACGGAAACACCGGTGCGATTAATAATCCGCGGAGAAATCTAATTCTGCTGCGAAATAGTCCACTTAGTCGGTATTAAGCAGAAATTTCGGACAGAAGTTCCATTAAAGTCGACTTCGTCCGTCGTCACGAATATTACTCGCAATTTCACTTTCATCGTTATGATCGTCTATAGGAGGGGCGGGGAACAAAGGGGTGGAAGCAATGGAAAGGCGCGAGTAAAGGTACAAACGAAGTAGAAACGACTGAAAAAGAAAGAAAAACAGACGGTAAAAGGTTGAGACGTGAAAAGGAAGCCGGAAAAATCAGCAAGAAAGTTTTGAATTTAAACTCTTAGCTGAGGAAACTTTTTCTCTTTAAAATATACAAAATATCATCGCTTAAGTGCGAACGGAATTTTCGGATATCTTGTGGACGAGACGAAACGAAAATTACATTTCGCGAAACTTTCGGCGTTTCGTATAATATCAAGTTATTTTCGTGATCTTTTCGAAGTAGGAAGTGTAGAACTTGATTTCTTTAACATCGTTTTCATTGCCTTTGAACCATAACCTGGCCATAATTTGGTGTTTAAAAATCAATAACAAACTGAATTATTCAAGAAATTCTTGCCACTTATACTTTCTAAAATTATATTAGAATTAATTACATTTTCTAAAAAGATCATGAACGGAAAAATTTGCTTAAGGAAATCTGAATTCATGAATTACGAACACGATGCCGAATTACAAAAATAATGATTATTAGAGAAATTCTTGTCACTTTCGTTTTCTAATAATATATTAGATTTTAATTATATTTCCGAAAAGATCACAAACAAACGTACTCGGCTAATGAAATCTGTTTTTTTTTTAGATATAGTAGAAACGGTGAAGAATTGGCATGTTTCATGCATTATGGACGGCACTGTTCAGTTACAATCACTCAGAAAAAATGATGCAACAGTGAGGCACGGTATTTCAAACTTTTCATTGGCTTTTTCTCGGCGAGCCCGGGGATATTTATCCTCGAAGACGAAGGTGAAGGCGACGGTTTGACATAAACGTTATTTACACAATGTCGCACAGCAGAAAATACAAATTTAACCAGCTTCGATAGCGGAGGCGGCAAGTTGCATTTTAAACGGTCTCATAAAAATGTATTCACGTATCGCCGAGTGCACACAGAATCCATCCATTAAATTCATCCCCTGTGGAGACCTACTCTCGCGTCGAAATTTCGTAACCCCCGAAAAGCGGAGGGTGAAATTATACTGGCGCCAAATATTCAGGCGGGTACCTTCGAAAGGTGCAACATCCGCGACGACAAAAATTTCAACGAGACCTGGAAATATTTTGGAAAGTGGTGCAACCGACACGTGCTATTTACGCGGAAGTGCGGTGCACATTTCGGTCAACTTGTTCAAACAGATTCTGAAATACATTAATGTATTCCTTTTTTAAAAACAGGAAAATCGTTATATTGGATACGTTTTTTCAATGTGTAAGGTAGTTGGATAATGTAATATTTCATTGATCACAAAAATGAGGAGATTATTATTTTATTATCAATAATAAAGTTATAAATAAATGACAAACTAAAACTTTAACTAGCACGATGATTTTCACAGAAGTGACTAGTATAATGGGATCATGATAAACGCCACATAAAAAATACAAAATATATGCTAATCTACTTTTAAAAATCGGTGCATATATTTTCTTCTCAGCTTGTGTATGAAATAATAAAAACATGAAGAAATGAACTTTTACGATGAACTAAATGGGAATACAATGTTAGGGTCATTCAGGATTAAAGGTTAATACTACAATTTATTACAGTATTAATTTCCATTAATTATAGTATTCAATATAATTTATTACAGTAATAATTTACATTAATTATAATATTAATTATGATTTATTCATGCAATAATTTCCAATAATTGTAGTATTAGTTTAATTTATTACAGTATTAATTTACATTAACATAGTATTAGACATAATTTATTAATACTATAATGATACTAATAATTAACATTAACTTGTCAGATTTTAACACTAAGTAATATGTTATTATTGATTGTGCAACGGTAAAAGTGTTCAATAATACACATTATGGAAAGAAATGAATGTTTCCATTATTTTAACGAATATTTTGTTTGGCTATAAAGGATTAGTTTATTTTTCTGTAGAATTTCTGACCTCGCTCATATTTCATTGTATAAACGGAAGAATTTTCTTATTCTATGGAAACATCTTTCTACACATTCATAATACAATGCGAAAGTCATATATTTTATTGTACAAATAGAAGGATCCTCTTATTCAACAGAAATCTGTGCACATTTCAATGCGCTCATCATACAAAACCAAAATTATGTCCAAAAAATGAAGAGCGAGAATCCCTCGAGGGTTGACTTTATGTTTTTAGCGTGTATTTCCGCCGAAAAAGGAAGTTCTTCGTTTTGTAGCGCAACATACAGTACAATCTCGCAAAGTTTCATCAAAATTGGTCTCGGGTTGGGAGTTTTCCATGTGTGTGTAATACTGAAAGGCTCGCGTAGTGCAAAAGGATCCAACGCAGATTTACTCGAAAATGATGACAAACGTACAAAAATGTTTTTATTTACACTTGATGCATAAAAATGAGTCTTTTATGTATTTCCACTGTGTGAGTTTTGTTGGATTTTCTAGTCAATTAAATGATCTTTTGACTTCTTCTATCACTTTACTAATCAAGTATATGTACAGTCATAAATAGACTACAGACTTTTATGAGAAAAATTAATAAGAGAAATATAGAATAATCGGGTCATCACAAAAATTTAAGGATACTGTTACATTATTTTCAATTTATAAAAACTATTAAAAGGTATCATACATTTTTATTTTCCTTCAGTTTTATACAATTATTACAGATAATTTTATCTTGCATAAAATTTCGAAGTCCTGTCAAATATCACTATTTTTAGTATAACAATCTGCTGGCATTAAAATGTGTCAAATGTCTATAATTAATTGTAATTTTAAATTGATCCTTCCGTTCTTATTATTTAACATCGGTTCGTTGAACAGGCTCGTTCAAAAAAAGGAATTACTGAAATACTAAAACTTAGTAAAATAATAAAGCATCTATTTTTGTTCATATCTCTGTACCAAAGCGTTAATTCGCAAACTTTGCATACCAACATATGAGCCGTTTATTTTGAAAGTGGCATAAGTCACTTTTTTTTTTTTAAATGAAAAGATACCATTCAATTGTAATTAGTGTTACCATTAACTCGATTTTTTTGAAAAAGTGACTTATGCCACTTTCAAAATAAACGGCTCATATCTTCTTTTCTTCTGGCCCCTAATTTAAGCTCTCGCAGTTCGGCGGAAAAATTCCGGGATACGTAAAAGGAGTAATATATTTGGATTCTGAAATTCTATCATGTTATCATTTTGAAGCAAATCAAAATTTCTCTAAATACAGCAGATCAAAAATTGGATTTTTGCCACAGGATCCAGCTTCCTCGTCCACTGTGCAATGAAACAAATTAAAATTTGGTAGAAATATTTTGAACTAACGTTGCCATTCTCCTTACTTCTCGCGTCAGTAACCCAATATTTACAGCTTCCGTTTCAATTTCATGTTCGATGAAAACATGTTCCATATTAATTTCCACGTGCGTTCTAAAAATTCAGGTGAAAAATTCGTCGAACACGAAATATCAATTTATTGGGGATCGCAAAACATTTTGGTAATCGACGCGAGGGTTAAACTGGTTTTCAACTTGAATTTCATACTGTCCGGAAATTCTCCACGTGTAACGGCAGTCGAATAAATTTACCACAATAGTTTCACCGATAACGAGCACCTGCATATCCGTCAGTTAGTTTGAATCGTATCCGCGGAATGCTGGCTGCCACTGCCAGATTCCGCGGAACATTGCTGCGGATAACAAACTCCTACGCATTTTTGCCGTTTAATTTTAATTAAAGCCAGATTTGTCGGGCACGCGGCAATAAGAAAAGTTTTTCGAGTTGTCGGATTCAATGCGCATTACTCTGTTGGACGGCGACCGAAAAATCAAATTATGTTGTTTTTACGGGTTGCCATAACCAGATTTGTATTCATGCTTTCCTGGCTTTTCCTGGCGACTCTGGAGTCGCGTGTAGCAACTGACACATTGGTCGCTGGAGAGCTGGTTTATTTGTTTGAAGTAGAGTTTCAAAATGCAGAAATTAGGAAACATATTGCAGAAGAATATGAGAATGGAAGATGACGAAGGAAAATGAGTCGTATAACAGTTTCTAAATGAATTGCTACTCACGATTATATTATTTTGCTTTCTATTAACTCGTATTAATTAATTCATTGTTATAAGAGAGTACATAATTATTGGGAGTTTGCAATTTATAATTACAAAGTTCATGATAAATTGTTCAATGGTAAGAATAATTTCAATCATATACCACTACAGAAGATGAGCTAACAATTTCATTTGAGATTATTATGCAGAAAAAAAGTTTTAATATTCCTCTTTAACATAACAATTAAACATTCTATTAGCAGATTCTATCAACAGTTAAATTTTTCAAAATTCTGTCTGTAACATTATAACAATGGGTAAATGTAAAACTATGTTTTGCAGACTGCCTGACACAATCTCCATTATTGTATGTCCGATTACGTTCAAAGAAAAAAATATCTTTCATAAAATATCCTATAATGATGAATCTCGGCTTAAAAAATTAATCCCATACCTTTTTCAATATTGTATTATATTAGCTACATAATGTTGAAACGGTAGAAACATTTATTAATTTGATGAAGCAAGGTTTAATGAATAAGCCACATGATGGACAATTTTCCAGTTTACAGAACAGATGACACACAATTTGTATGGGTTCTGCAGAATTTTTCTATAATTGCAATATAATTATAATTGTACTATAATTAGATTGTGTACTTACATGAAAAGTAAAAATTGTCTTTATTAATTGCATGATACTGGATTTACGTAGACATATATTTATTTCCTTAATATTTCTAATGAGTTGGAAATATTGCAATCTTTAAATTTTTCAAATGGTTTTATTGTTTACATTTGATTTACTCATTCTTGTCATAAATGCATAAAATCCGTAAACTATTTACAAGAAGACTGCGGATTTTATGTATTTGTGTCAGAAATGAGTAGATCAAATGTAAAAATATTGTTCAACTGCCATTTGAAATAGTACAATAATTAAAGAATTTAAAAGCATTATAGTATCATCTTTAATCTACCGAAATTATTTAAAAAAAGCAGTGATATTTATTACTTTAAATAGATGCAACAAATTTGGATCTTGCATAAAAATCTACACTCTACTTATAAATATTAAAATATCTAATCCCTTATGAAGAGTAAAATATGCTGAACTTATAAAGATGTAAATCAAATGTCATCGAACTATATTTAATTAACAGACACTGACACCATACATTCCAAACGCAATTACCAAAATGAATAATCCGTCCACATTCAACTATCTTCTTTCTCTCGCATCACAAACTATATTCTCACCAAATGTTCTATCGCACTTATTAATCTATGCGAGTCGTTGTAATTACTCATGTAAATATAAATTTTAATAATCTAGAACATAAGTCTTTATGTATAATTGTTATGATTGTAAACCATGTTACGACTGCGCTAAAATAAATAAGCTTATGATAATATTAATTTAAAAGATATTCTAAAATCTCAAAATGGTGAAGAAATATTTTAATTTCCTTTCCCAGAATAAATAAAAAACAGATGGAGAACTCCACTGAAAAAGAACGCCATAAAGAAAATTTGCCAGTCAGAAATTCTATTGTCCAAGCGTGCAATGAACGTATGGAAAAGCCTCGGCACTCCGGAAGCATGAGTGAGTCGATTAGAGCTACCAATGGATCGAGCGAAATACGATTATTGTTGCACTTAGCGAGAGCCTCTAAGTCGGGATCGCTAGCCCCGAGCGGAACGATTGGATGGGGTTCGAAACGGATCGTTGGTCGTTTGAGCGAGTGAAAATATTTGTAACGCGGGGACACCTAATGACGGTGTCCTCTTCAGCAGGCAAATTTCCTCTCAGCGAAGCAATGAGCCGCACACGGCCCGGCTCGTCACCCTAAAAAACAAACCGACCAGTTGCTTTTGTCGCACCAGCTAACGAACCGCAGGAAAGATACAAAGGAAATACAGTTCTACTGAGTTAACACTTTATTTGATAACGTCACTGTCCCGAGAACATCATTCCGGCGCGGTTTAATTGGAAATTCCGTGCCGACTAGCATCCCTATCTCGTCTCTTCGGTGTTTCTCGTTTTCTTCGCCCTTTCAACTTCGCCCTTTCGATTTTTACAGAGGTCCTGCCGAGGAAATGAAAACTACAGTGGACTTCCGTATAACGCGATAACGCGTTAGTTCAATGAATTTAGTAGCTATTCGAAAGAAGGCCCTATGTGCCAAAACCTTGTTTTGAGATACGGTAGAATTCCATTTATATATAAGCCGAGCGAGAGACAATCACCTGCGGATATTCGTGTAATTTACATACAAGCCGACTTTATTCGTTCAAAAGACCAGAACTTCTTTAAAAAAAAGAATGTTTCGAAGAGAAAGGTATGAAGTATTTCCTAATCATTTAAATATCCGACATTTCATATAGAGACCACAATACCTATGATAAGATTTTTGGGGTAAATGCAGAGCTTTATAAAATAATAATGTTCAGTATAATATATTATACATGAAAATGTAGACAGGAAATCGATCATGTAAAGGACATCTTTACATCAAAAAATATAAAGATCGAAACATAACTAATGTCATGCCACGACACGTGAAATCACGTGAAATTGTAGAAAAAATAATAACGTGAAATCCGTACGTACGTGTACGTCCATAAAAACACGTTGCGCCGATTACCTTCCATCAACCCATTAGAAAATTTCTTATGGTAAAAATAAGATAATATCAATGGTAAACTGCAGATCTTTATGCAATATAAAAATTGTCCGCATCGGTTTTAAGCAGCAAAAGTTAAACTCATTCCTGCGCGCTTGATCACTTTTATACAATCAAACCAATATAACAGTGTTCTGAACATTCTCTTATGACTTCATCATTTTGATGAAACAGATTGATACATGAATTTTATATTAATAATTATTAATATGCTCGTGATTCGACAGTTAACAAATGTGCAAATACCATGAATGCACAAAGATCCGCTGTCTAGCAATCGTTAACGTAAACAGGAATGTCTATGTTTGCAGCATTGTAGATATCGATATTCTTCTGATACAATATAATTATTTTTACTATTTTTCATTTTTACTGAATTACGATTTACTATAGTTTTTATAAATTGTTAGCAAAATTGTACTCGTCCGCCGTCGCTCGATGTTTACACTATTCATCGTTTTCATTTTACTACATCAAATATCTTTAATTGCACTGCGAAGTTTTTATCATAAATAATATTTTGTATCATATATTATGCCATGATTACATATGTGCCCATAATTATGAAAGTGGTCTAAGTCATATATTTCTTGTTTCGAGATATTTAATGAATCGCATTTGAATAAATTAAAAAATATTTTTACATTATGCGACATTTTAATTTATAATTTTATTAGTCTTAATTAATGGAAATTTATTATAGATATGAAATTTTGTGTGAATTTCATAGGAAAATGTTTTTAAAGCTTGAATTGACTTAGACCATTTTCCAAATTAACTGAATGTCCTATAATTGACTTAAAGTAATAAAAAAATTGTGATTTTTATTTGAGCCGTTTATTTTGAAAGTGGTGTAAGTCCAATGTCATCGGAAGAAATTGTAAGTGGCGTTGCGTGGGGTATTTAGACAATACAAGCTCAGATTCGGCATTTTGAATTTCTTTAAAAAAAAGAACTTATACCACTTTCAAAATAAACGGTCCATTTGAAACAACAACTTTAACGAAATAATTCATAAACATTTATTGATCATTTTTAAAAAGTAATCCATTTTTATCATAATTTCGAGTTTTTAAGATTTTTAAAATGTTCCTGAAAAACTGGAGGGATGTATGGTAGTAAACACATAAGTTCTTTATGTTTTTCTTCCGTTACTGGTCTAGTGGTGTTGTATAATGGAAGTAATTCAATATTTTCGTATATTTTTGGTCTTCCTCTTTTAGGTGAAAGATCCAAAACTTGGAATTCAGAATCATCTAAAGAAGCCTTATAAAACATTTTATAAGGTTCATTTTTCAAGAATCTCATGCATTGAATTTTTAGCCAGGAGACAGATTCGCCCGCGGTATTTTTTACTCTCCTTGTTATTGATTTTTCAAGTGATTTCGTTGAAATAAAATCCGGCTGCGACATTCGTTTGATCGAAAATGTATTTCTTTTTCTACAATTTTCGACCAATTCATAGTAATGTTGACTTAGACCACTTTCATAATTAACACTAAATGAATTCCGTATAACGTTGTAATTACAACTACTATCTAAAGGTTCATTTTTGACGATATCGTAAAAAATTACATTGAATAAATTTAGTTTAAAATCATGTCGTGCGAAATAAGTGATAAATTCATTTTTTTTTTAATTTTGACTTAGGCCACTTTCATAATTCTGGGCGCATATATTATAGGTAAATATTTCACCGACAAATGATTCCGATAAAGCATTCCCTCGGATAAACAATTATATATTACGAAAGAAAGATTCTGTCAAAATTCAGTTTATTTATCATAGAAAAGTAAGAGAAAAGAAACGTAAAAGATCGAAATGCGTCAGCAAGATTAATCCATAGAAGAAACAATCGAGGCAGAGAATTCTGATAAATTTACGGCCATGTACCTCCGAAAGCGTACATATGTCGTCTGATAAATGGTTGAAGAAATGAGGTGCATATGAAAGGAGAAACTCGGAAATTTGGGCGAATGGAAGCTGGAGATGGAGAGCCGGAATTCGGAACGTGTGTGATAGAAGTTGGATGAGGGATGTACGTAGTTGCGATGTATTAGATCACGTAGAGCTAAGAATAGGAACATGATGCGAGGGTTTTATACATTAAGTAACACAAGTGAAGGATCCATCTTCGAGACGTGTGAAGCCATCCGAATTCGGCGGGGAGTAATGCGATCGCAGTCCCGCAAAGTAATGGATATAGAGCATACAACTTTTGGATATAAGTGAGTTGCACACGACTGCACCACTCGAGGGACATGTGAACAGTATTGCGAGCATCATACTGGGAAACATGGTCAAATAATGTTGGAAATGTTGTGAATAATGGAGTTATAATACTGTTACGTTCGCGACGTGTTCGCCGTGCGCGCGCCTCTTCGGACTGCCAGCGATTCACTATGGAAATAAAATGTAAGATATTAAAATTCAAATAGGCAATTAGTAGACAGCGGATCTTTATGCAAAATAATAATTGTCTATCTTAATTGCAATAAATAGAAGTCGAATGAAAATATAATTCCTCTGTAAATAAATTTAGTAAGCATATAAGCGGAAAATAATATAACAGTATTCTTAAAATCTACAACCATTTTCATTGTTCTGTGTTTCATCTGTTAATAATAATGATTAGTGTGGTTGTAGCTCTCGAACGTTAATGTCGATAATAAGATCGATATCAGATTACTTGTAGGTGGTTTGGTACAGTTTTAATGACAAAAGAATTGAAATACAATTGGAATCAATATTTATATATTCTGTGACAAAACAGGACACAGTGAAATAAAAAACGTGAATATCAGGATAAACATATAGCAAACAATAAATATACTCACAGTTATAAATAGAATCTACTTATACTTATAATAAAAATATCATCTTGTCTGATACTAAAAGATCGCCATTGTTAATGTAACACTGACTAATCTTCAATTTTTATAGAATTCCAATAATCATTATTATGTTTTTTGTATTATGTAAAATACATTGTTACCCTTCTTGTAATTTTTTAACGCAGTTTCGAAAAAATTTGTTATCTTTTATAAATATAAATTCATCTTGTCCACAAACATGTTTATTATATTGTTATAGGACATATGTAGGTCAAATTTGTTTTTTTGACATGGGATGAGCTAATTTTTTATTCACATTCTGATATAGCCTTTCAAGACGAATACAATGACTTATAAATGATAATCATCCAGGTTCACAACATATGAACTATAATGAATAACAAATTCTTCCAAGACACGTTGTTGTTAATATGTTCCTTTCATTATTACTATTATAGGTCATAGAACATAAACGTAAACACATTGAATCACATTGTACTGGTATCTCTATCTACGGATCCTTCGACTAAATTGCGACTGTGCATTAACATTTGGTTTTAAAAAATGCGTTGTACAAATACAGATAAAGTAAATGTGATTTTCATTTATATGGCAAATGTCGTAAAGTTAGAGGGGAAGCAGTGCGTATCTATGGTGAAAGATTTCCTGATTGTATCAGATCTTCATTACCAATGTTGTCACATATCGTAAAAAAGTTTCAAGAAACGGAAAGTGTGATAAACAAAACACCCAATCGAGTTAAATGAGACTATTCGTCTTGAAAAGCTCTATTAGAATGGAATAAAAAGTTAGGTCATCCTATTTAAAAACAAACATGTTTGACTTTGGTATGTCCTCTACGTCTCCATCTATAAAAGAATTATTCACATCATTTAATGTGTCCCTCGAAATCAAACAACATTCGTCTGACACTTTCTTTTCTATTGTCAAAAACATGCGAGTTATTCGGGTGTATCGTTTCAAATGCACCACCCTGTATGCACGTTTTCTTATATTATACATATAAACAGACGCTATAAATGCATAAAGAACCGCCGTCCACTGATTACGTTAGCCAAGAATTATTCGAGAAAATGCGGAACCCTCGGTTTCTGTCTAAAACAGATGACGCCGAAGATACTGAGCAGAACTTCCATTGCATTACCGAAACTGAGCCATAAAATCGAGAGGTGAAGGACATTGTTTATAGAGAAAGTAGTTCCGGAACCCTGATTATGTAAACTGCAGTTCGTGCGTAAAGTTTAATGCAGCTTTTACTGGGATAAACATGATCCGAAAGTAATTTCCATTCTCGCGATAAAACTCACCGGCTGCTCGGTTCTTTTTGTCGAAAGGCTCCTTGAAATCGTGCAACTAATAGCACTCTTTGCACGGACTCATTCTAAACACGCTGAGGTCGTTAATGGAGATTGGGAATACTTTCTCGAGATTAATATTGGTGGAGTAACAAATAAAAGAATACAGTGTACCCCGGGAGCAAAACGTTTACTGGAACGATCGAGCATTGCATGTAATTAAAGTGAAGACTAGTCGATTATAGTACGATTTTATAAACAGCAAATTATTAAGTTAGTGCAAAAGTAATCATAAATGATTTCGCTTCGTCTTTTCCTCGCGTGAATAATTTTGTGCTTAGAAATTTTAATTCATATTATTAATCAGTAATTTATTAATAATTAATTAATTAGTAATCTATAGACTGCGGGATTTTATAAGAAATCAGAATTGTTTGAGTTAGTTGTAAGAACTGTAAATTCGATGAAATTGCCTTTCTTTTAGTTAGTTAAAAATGAAGTAACTATACATATACTTAAATGTTTTCACAAATTTGTATTTTATCTATTTATTTTTGTCAGGAATGCACAAAATCCGAAGCCTAGTAATTATTATAATATGGATTTCTTGTTAAAAAATTGTCTAAGTTAGTTATAAGGAACACAAGTTAGATGAATGTTATGTAGTAATACCTTAAAATTCTTCTAATGTGTTTACAAATTTGTATTGGACACATTCATTTTTGTCAAAAATAAATAAAATCCGCAACCTGGTAATTAATTTATCTTAAAATAATATTTCTAAAATTGTTCAGTTTGGCTGATTTTTAGTGTTTCAAATTTGCTGTTTAAAATCGGCCATTATATATATATATAAATAAAATCCTTGTTGAAGATTATATTAGGTTTGTACAAATATATATATTTGTACAAACCTAATATAATCTTCAACAAGGATTTTATGAAATTCCTCACTTGTCAATCTGTTCACTTTTTTAATTTGTTTATTGTAATCGTAACTGTACGAAGTATCGTTTTAATGATTTTTAAGATGATTCCCTAAAGAAATTTGTGAAATGAGATATTTGTATGAAAATCCGTACTTGTCAATTATTTGTATCGATTTCATCATTGTTGCGAAGTACCAATAATGATAGGCATGCTTTATTCAAACTTATTCATTTATCAAACAAATAAAACGTTAACGTTACGATGCTTTAGAAATGTATAAATAGATGACGTAATGCGATTGCGGATGACTAATTAGCGATGCACAGAGCGAATTGCAAGTACTGCATTCACGTTTTGAGTCATTAATAAATCCTGTACAAACGTGATGCATTTAGATTACAATGTCCTGCTCGGCCCAGATTAATGCCAATAATGGATACGCGTAGAAGTCCTTTGTGTATATAGAGGACTTTGACTTTTTGATACAGCAATCTTTTAAATAGATTTGTCCTTTGGTCGGTTATTAAAGCGTACGCGTCAATTCACTCTTCTATCCAGTTGAAATTTACGCTATTTGATTTTATTCAGTACTTTGAATCGTTCTGCAATGAACTTCTTTTTGAAGAAATATCACGATTGAACTGCGGAATTTATATGTACACCTATGGCGAAAATGTCTAAATAAAATGCAAAACCGCGAAATCATCGGAAAAGAACTCAAAATATATAATGTTACATTACTTGCAATTTATTAAAAGTATTATAAATAGAAATATATTTTTATTTAAATACTGTTTTGTACAATTCTTTCAGAAAATTTTTAGAGTGCACAAAGATCCGGAATCCAGTGATAATATTTTGAGTTACCCAACTAATATTATTGATCAGACAATTATCAAAATTTACCAAAATTACCAACAATGATCAAATAAGTCAAATCGATCAACTCCACAAAACAAAAAATAGAGAGAAACGCTAGAACAAAATAATAAAGTTAAAAAAAAATTAAAATATAAAGTCTCATAAACCTGCTACTGTTACTGTCGTAGCTTTAATTTGCCGACAAATATTACAATATATGTGTTCAAAAACAAATTGTCTAACATACACATATGATATATACGTAATAATAAATCCACTATTATTATATGATCAAACAAATTTTTGTTATTTCCTAGTGTTAAGTCCAGCATTAAAGAAATTTATTTTAAGTATGAAAATTCAAGATGCAATCAAGTACGTTAACAGTAAAAAAAAATTTAAATCTTAGTTTCTAATATTTTAAAACCTTCAAAATCGTAATATGTTGTTAAAATCATAACAACACATTCTGCACCAAAAACATGATAACATTTTAAGTGAACTATCAATTCAATTTTCGATCAACTCCCAAATAAATAAATTCTTCCGACGTTTTCAGAATTTTATATTTCGGCTCCTCGTTTCTGGCATAAAGGTATAAAATCTGTAGTTTAATAATCACTTACCGCAGCACGTCTGCTTATCTAAACTAAGCACGATCGTTTAGTTAATCATTCACCAACAATTCCATCCCGTCGAAAAATACCTCGCGCCGCGGTACATTCGACGGAATAAAAATCTCCCGTGAAAACCGATCACGTTAAATGCAGTCGAACGTAATTTCCATAGAAAGTAAGTCCAAGACCAAAGAGTCTGGATCCGACGGAGACGATTCCATCTGGAGGAGTGCTCGAAAATTACCGACGGTATCTGCGTCCCGGGATTTCGTTGAGGAATCCAGTAAAGTCCATGGGACTTCAAAGCGAGTGAAAAAGGTTCGAGTAAAGGTTGAACCGGCGCGGTCCACGAACGATCCCGCATCATCCACCTTTCAGGGTTATGAACCCGTGACACATTCACGGCACGCGAACCGATCGGAGGACTATTTTCTCAACACGGAAGGTCATGTTCGATTTTTTCGCGATCGTAACATGGATCGACGAACCTCGACCCCAGAATACGATTTCTCGGTGACATTGAATCTCTGCGAGAATCAGTCAAAAGTTATCCGCACTGTGTAGAATTTGTTTGAACAATTTGCTTGTCATGTCGGTCGTATGGTGACACGATTTTTGAATCGTAGGGTGACCGATCCAACAGGGTTGGGCATATTTTATTCGAAACGCTAGTCGAATAAAATTTCATTTGCAAAATTTATTCGAAGGATACATTCGAAATGATATTCGAATAGAATTTTATTCAATGAAAAATTGTATTCGTTATTAAGAATTGTTATCATTTTCTTTTCACGTCAAGGTCATCCGAAGATCATACCATAATAGGTCGTTGAATTCGTGTTGACACTCAGCTCCAATAATAGAAAATAGAAAATATACCATGCAATTTAAAAAAAATGAACATGACCTCGATTTTTTGAAATAAAACGTTTTCTCTCAAACGTTATACATTGCAATCTATTGCAGATTAACTTTCGTTAGGAACATTTTTTTGTCAGACGGTCGGAAGTGCTTGAAACATCGCGACGAAAATTACGTGGAACGCCCTGCATAAGTGGAATTATCGTAAAGACACAGTAACCAGGGCTAACAACAACATTGTTTGAAATGCTATTTTAAATAATAAATATTATTATTAAATGTGCCCAGATCTGGCTACAAGAGGGATCATTAAACACTTACCATCTCAAGCATGTTGGCGGCAGGCGGTTCGACAATTGTGCGAAAGTAATTGTGGGTATCGACGATCTTCTGGCGGATCTTGTTGGTACTCGTACTGATTAGGTGGATAGGCACCAGGTCGCCGTAGATCCGCGGCGCTGAAAGCAAAGGCAAACGTTCCTCTGAACAACGTCTCGATAACCGATATTCGTTGTCAATAAAAGCCCTTCTCTCTCTACGCGTTGCTCCATTTTCTTCCCTTTCTTGTCGGGACAAGTGGCCGCTTTAAACGAGAATATCGACTGCGCCGCTACGTCCAAACGGGCAATAACATTCTATTTTCATACCCTTTACCCTCCCCATCGTCTCGGAGATCAAAAGGAGGGAGAAGAGAAGAGAAAGGGAGGGAGAGAGGGAGAGAGAGAGAGAGAGTCAGAGAGCCAGAGGGAATCCTAAGCTCGAACACTCCGTCGGGAAAATGTGTTTTCCTTAATCTCGTATGCGGAAGCGTTTCGGGTCACGGAGATTCCGTTTCTTTCGATGCCACGAATGAAAGGGAATGCGTAAAACCGAGATGCTCCAACTGGCCCCATTACGAGATTTCCCGGGGAAATTATCTTTTTACTTGCATTTTTCTCCCGTGCGTGTACAGAGAGATCGGAATATAAATTGCTGAGCATAAGATGTGGTACTGATCCTGTTGCCAGATGTACTCGACTGTACAAATTAAGCTTCTGTTGTTTATAATTGTATATTTGAGCCGCTCGTTTGCCGGATCAGTTAACTCCGTGAAATGAAAAACAGAATTCCATGGTAAAATAGTACTTGCAAAATTCTCTTTGATCCTTAACCGCGGACATGCAAATTTGTGGCAACTACTCGCTAAAATATATTGTTTATAATATGAATATAATATGAATTTTTACATATAAATTAAATATAACGTGTATTGCACATGTTGGGTGTGACAAGGAGAGGGAAAGGTGCTGAAATTAATGACTTCTAAGAAGAAAAATAAATGTTTACGTAGGTCCTGCATCTTGTAATTAAAAAACACAATTTTTACTTTGCGCTAAGATCCACAGTCTACTTGTCACAAATGAAGAAAATTGGAATGTACGACCGAATATGCTTCTTTCTTCATAAGGAAAAGAATGAGATAATTTGTCAATTATTTGAGAAAAGATTAAAGGGGGGATTGAATTCCCCAAGCGTTCTAGACATCTTTTTTTATCGAACCATATTGTCATCCTCATCGTTCGAAGTATTAAAAAATATTGTGATGTTACCATAATTTTTTTAAATATCAATATCATGTTTTTGTTCAAATGTTTCTTGCAGAAATTAATTTTACGGACTGCCCCAAATACACCAATATTTATATTCTTGCTGTAATACATAAATATTTAAATACGATCAATTGTCTCAATTTAATTTCAATTTTATTTCATTATTAAAAACTCCATCGGAGACTCAACTTTATTGCTTTTCATGCACCGAACACTTGCATAATTATACCTATACCTTTGCAAAGAAAAAGTTGAAAACATTGAATTGAATATACACTCCATAAATACATTCTTGTCAAATTGCATTTCTCCGAAATAAGTATGAAAGTTTATGTATCTAATTCATTAATTTTTCATAAATTTTCCATGCATCATAGAAGTAGTATTTTTCTATAGAGACCGGATATTGTTGCTAATGTTCGACTATTTTCCTGAATAAAATTTTTGATATATACATCGTCCATAAATAATATGAATTAATTTGTATACAGATCGCATAAGATCTGACGTCCGACTGTCTTGACATTTCATTTCCCGGACTCAGCACAGTCTTCGTACTTTGCATACTATGCTATGGTAATCTACCAGCAATCTCTATTAGGGGTTTGAACCATTGTTAGCGAATTCTCAGTGGCCGCAAATTGAACATCTAATCGCAATGTCTTAACGGAGAATTTACCACCCACCGAGCTCACAAAGCAGCTTCGATTGCTTAAGCATTTGCTAAGTGATCTTAGTTTTAAGTCATTCTTTAAAAAAAAACTCTAACTGCAAGATGTTCCCTTAAATGTAACCGACTATCAATAACAAAATTACAAATATTGAAAACATTGAAACTCCAAATAAGTTTTAAAGTTACGTGAGAAATGCTAAAGTAATTGTAAGGTTGTAGCCAATATCTCTATAATTAACGAGGTTATAGTTACTACAGCAAATTTATAAATTTATTTATAAATTCTAATAAGAAAATTCACAATCGGGTATTGTAATATTTATTACTTAAGTGAGAAACATTCCTGTTGCATCAATTTGATTAAAATTAATAAGTATAGTAGTAGGTATAGTAGTTTGTAATGCTTCCATATTTGGTCATAATTTTAATTATACAATGTTGTACGAATTAAAGGAAGAAGTAAATTTGTTATTCGAAATAATGCGAGTTGATTTTAAGAAGAGTAATATTCAGTTGAAAATAATCTTGAAACCAGTATTTGGTTCCTATAATTAATCTCTATCAATTATTTACTGGAACAATTATATCAAATATTTACTAAAATATAGATACTTTAAAATTTGAAATGTTTGAAATGTGTACTTTAAAAATATGGAGGTTAAAAGATTTCTCCTACAATTCCACAAGAACAAGCATCAGGAATCGAGTTTCACGGAATACATAATGCCACGGAATACGTCTCGAAAGTTACAAATGTGCCAGAGACGTAAATAAAAACTAAACTGGACCCTTAAAAAATCAATATTGCCGAAAAGAATGAATAATGTCATCGATATTTCTACCGAATGGGGGTAGAAATTTATCGCGGAACCTGTGCCAGCGACTTGTTGCGAAATTACAGCAGAACGAGTTTACTACATGTCGGATATAACTCGAGAAATTTAATAATTTTTAGCGCCGGTCTGTAAAGTTTTTAAACAGCATAAATAACAAACGAACAATCTGTTGAAAAGCTCGCAGTACACCGAGTTCCGAGCCCTTCAGATTCCGGAGCTGAATCTTGTATTCTTAAGTACATACGTGTATGTACGTACGCGTTAGGAAACTTTTGGGATCTCGACCTGAATCCGACAGGGATCCTCGGTTCTAGACTCGATAGTTTTGGGTACCCGCATATCCCGATGATCTAGATTTCTTATGTGAAGTCACCTGTTTGCTTTCAAATCTTCTCTCAGCTCTCGTCTCCTTCCTCTCGTCCTCAATCTCCATTACTCTCTACATTTTTAGTTTCTGCTCCTGCAACTCTTGATCCACTACTCCACATGCTCCACAGGTCAAAAGAGAGAGAGTAGTATACAGACTTTTGTTCGCTTTTTATAAACAGTCGTTTACACGTTGCACGGGAGAAGATTTTTCTGCAATTTTGTCCCAGGAATTTATGCTTTCGTGACAGGAACGAGTGGGTCGAATAAGAAACAATAGGACGATTTTAAATTTAAAGAAATCGAAATTACTGCTCTATTCAAAATTAGAATCAATAACGAAACTGTCTTTTTAAATGAAATTTATTTGGAGATTGAATTTAGATTTTCATAACACATTTTATATTTGTACTTTAATGAAGTATAAACTGTATATTGGCGCATGAATTGATTAAATTGTGAAATTACTAGAACTTAATTTTGATTTTATGTCACTTGTAAATCATTTAATAAGCTGTATAGATATAACTATATTTTAATTATTTAAATTAAATATTAATTTAATTTTTATAGATTAACTATACATAGTTAAATTTTGATTAAGAACGATAATTCTATTCCAATACAACTTTATCAAACCTTGTTCTGAGTTAAACGCAAGTATTCTTTGATATTTTATTGTGTGTGTGTGTGTGTGATGCCTGCTTTTAAAATTAAATGTTCTTCAAACCATTTCATTTTAGAGATAGGTAAAAATTTTTAACATCAAACAATCAAAGCGAATGAAAATATTATGAGATATATAATTGTTATTATTACAAATAGTTAATTATGAATAAAATTAATTGCTAAAAAATAACGTCGGTCGTAATTCTATGAAATAGCATACAAAGGCATAAAAGAAGTTTTGTTTATCAGAGAAAATACAGGCAAATGGTATTTTAAGATGTTTTACACGTGAGAACAATTTTACATTTAAGGTAAGAACCACTAACAAATAATTCAAACAAAATGCTAAATTGAAGATCTTATTCAAGAACGTTAAAATTAAGATACTAGGTTCTGAAGTCACTTTCGTGGAAGACTCGTAATGTTGGAATGCTATTGCATGGAAACGCCAGTTTTGAAGATATGAAAATGAAAGGGAGGTACTTTGAAGTTCGTATATATGTAATAAGAGATTGCTGGATTCGTGCATATGTCGAACAAGAAGAGCGAGCAGAGACGTAGAAGTCTGCTGCGACTTTAGAAGAGTTTGCAACAGGTAGTGAATTAATTATTATTTTCAATGCATTCAAAATTTTAAGATCGTTGTGAAATTACAATTTATTGAAGACATTTTTATTTATAATCTACATTCGTTGTTTTTGATTACACGCTGTCGCATTCATCTCATTATAATGATCAATACATATAACGTATAATACTTAAATAATATTAGTATCAATATTTAACTGGAGATTAACAAGAGAACTGATCATGACTATCTATCATTTTTGTTTAGAAAATTATAACATGAAATATTCCACTCGAATTTTGGAATTATAGTAGAAAAAGAAGAGTAAATGTTGCGTTTAGTGTTTAGTATTTCCTTGACCTTGAAATCTGTTGTCAAGGTTACCATCCTGAACAACTAACGTACTTATAGATATATAACTGTTTTTGC